>NW_027154432.1:0-122069 GCF_002600585.1 Cystoisospora suis
CCCCACGCAGATGTCCATTTGGGGCGGTGTGTAGAGAGAGGCTTAATGTATTTTTTACCTGCAGGAGTTTGGGGAGATCAAAGACGAAAGGCCCAGTAAAGTTGAATCGAACTTTTTCATCTGTTGCATGCATGCCGACACTAGGATAATATTCAATCTGAGTATCGAGTTTTCCTGCAATTCCTACGAACACTCCATTCTTTGTGAAGAAGAGGTTTCTCGATAAGTGATGCACGCCACACCCTATGACATCTTTACAGCCATACGAAGACGCAAAGACTTCCCCTGCTGCGGAGCCTCCTCCTCCTCGTGAAACAAGAGACGAAGAAGAATTCCCGCTTAACGCAGACAACTTTCTCCCATCCTCTGAACGATAGCCTATCGAACTAAAGAAGAAGAAGAAGCGACACACATCGCAAGAGAGAAAAAAGATAGAGACGGAGAAAGAAGAGAGAGATAGAGAGAGAGAGAAGCTGCGCGCGATGCAAAGAGGTCTCTCCCGTCTTCTGAACGAGAGTCTATTAAAGTAAAGACAAGAGGAAAGATGAAGAGAAACCGAGCCAACAGAAGAGAGATAGAGAAGACTCTCTGAAGAGAAAGAGATAGAGAGAAAGCGATTCTGTATGTATATACATGGCGTGATAGAGATGATGGGTGAACATACAGACAGCTACGATGTAGGCGTAGAAGAGAGAGGTATTACGAGAGAAGGACGGAGAAAGATGGAGGGCTAAACTAGCACAAAGAATGAGAAGATGAATGTATATACCTACGCGGATATATGTGTATGTACGAGGGGATATAGAGAGAGATACATGTAGGTATGTATGGATGTGCATGTATGTACACAGAAGGAAGGCAAGAGATACACATGCAGAGAAAAAGAAACACAGAGAGAGAGATAAATAGATTCAAGAAATAGATGGATAGATAGATAGATTGGAGATACATAGATAGACAGATACATGCACGCGGAGATAAAGAGAGAGAGAAAGGACTGGAGAGTATCTTATGTCGAACACACACGCCGATAGAGAGAAGCGAAGACTCCACAGAAAGAGAAAAGTCTACAGAAGAGATTTTTCCTCACTCTTTACTTTATCTACCCAGGGAATTCTTCAGAGAAATAGGAGGTTGAGAAGAAAGAAAGAAAGAAAGAAAGAAGAAAAGAGATGAGATAAACCAAATGAGACAGACATATTGCCATCCAAATCGAAAAAGAAGAAGAAGGAAAGCTTCATTCATTCATTCACAAAAATACTGGATTTCTACACTATTCGACACGCACACGAACTTCTTCTATTCTCTTATCATACAACTAACTAACTCTCTGTCTTTTGATCTACACCGTTTTCTCAAGTATTTCACGAAGAGATAGGCTGTCGTGATGGAAAGTTTGCCCTTAACGAAAGAAGAAGAAGAAAGAAAAGAAGAAATGTCTACAGACATAGAGAGAGATATGAGCAGAAAGAAGCCTCTCTTCACTCAGAGCGAGGTGTATCTACAGAGGGAACAACGACAAACCAAGAGCTCCCTAATCAACCTCTCTGCACATCACACCCTCTCTCTTTCTCTCTCTCTCTCTTTCCCTCTTTCTCTCTCTTTCTCTCTCTCTCTCTCTCTATATATATATATCGGCACATATCTACAGATATATATGTTAATCCAGGTAGAGGTGTATGAGAGCTCCCCTTGTGTTGTATGACGTTTCTCTTGAAGCGCCAAAACTCCCGAGAAATCAATGTGTTTGAATCATATCTCCAAAAGACAGAGGAGAGAAAGCACATTCATCTTATACGACAGCGAGAGAAGAAATGCTCCATATGCGACTGAAAAGTCTCGCCTGAAAGGGAAAGAAAGAAAAGAAAGTTGAAGTACGGAACAGATACCAGGGTGAAAGAAAACAAGGAAGAAGAAGAAGAAGCACATAAAGAAGAAGAAGAAGAAAAGGAGAAGAGGAGGCAAGAAGAAGAAGAAGAAGGAGAGATGGCGAAGAGGAGAGTGAGTAGGGTGATGGTAGGAACTGACTTGGGTTCGATTCCTGGCTGTTTCGTTAAGCATGCGGACTTCGGTGTTAAGCCGACGCATATACGAGGAGAAGAGGAGCAGTTCAAAATCTCTACCTCGAAGTAGTATAAGGCGCAATTAGAGGCTACAGGCCGATCCGCTTGAACTACCTACACGCACAGCAAGAGAGACAAAAGACAGACAAAGATAAGAGATAAAGGAAGGAAGGATGATAGAAAAAATAAAAAGAAAAGAAGAAAGGAAAGAAGAAGAAGAAGAAAGGAAGAGACAGGTCAAAAGTATGGCATGTAGAAACAGGATAAGATAAGACACCTCGTACAAAGATCTTCTTCAGAGCAGTACTGAATTAGCACACATGAAGATAGAGAGACAAGATAGATTAATTAACGATAGATAATTCCATTTAAGATAGATAGATAGATAGATTACAGACTGACATATAGATTAAAGATAGATAGATAGGTTGAAGATAGATCAATAGATAGATAGATTAAAGATGGATAGACTGATTAAACATAGATAGATAGCTTAAACATAGATGGATAGATTAGAAATAGATAGATAGATAGAGAAAAGAAGAAAATGCGCATGAGGATGTATGTGGATGAGGAATCTAGTGGTGTAAGGAAGAAAGATAGACAAAAGGGAAGGAAAATCTAGAAAGAAGAAGAAGAAGAATGATAGCTACCATCATCCATACAAACTGTAAAACGCATGCACAGATCAGAAAAGCAGAAGAAGAGAAAGAGGAAGGAAAGGAAGTTGAAGAAGAAACGAAAGAAACGCCAGGAGTAGAGACGCCATCTGCCTTCGTCGGGGTAGATAGAAGATAAGAGGAGTCTAGGCGAGAAGAGGACAGGAAGAGAAAGAATCGCGAAGAGCCTTTCCTTGTTCACTTTTCTTCTTCTCTCTTTCTAGATACATAGACGAAAGACACATAAGAAAATGGATGGATAGATAGATAGACAGACAGAGATCGAAAGAAAGATCGATGAATAGATGTCGACAAAAGATAGACTGAAGACAGGAGAGAGGTGAATGGCTGTATATACCCCGACATCTGTATAGTCTCCTCGTGCGGTGTATAGGGCGGATAGCCCATCTTTCAAGATTTTAATATAGTGCGGATGACGACGACAGTTCAAAGCCAGAGGCCCTGAAGAAGGTCTCCATAAGAGGCGATTTGTAAGAAACGCTAGAAGAGAAGATGAACGAGAAGAAGAAGAAGAGGAAGATTTCTTTCTAAGGCGTTTCTCTTCTTCTTTACTTAGACCTCGAGAAAAAGAAGAAGAAGAGGAAGAAAACCTCTCTTCTTGAAGTGTTTCACTCGAGCGATATGCAGGAGCCATAGGAGAGAAAAAAGAAGAAGAAAAAAGAAATTAGAAGGGCGAAGAAGGCAGTCACTTTCAGAGAGAGCAGAGCTCTCAACCTCTTAAAGAGAGGATGAAAAAGGAAGAGAATGTTGGCGCGTATGTGAAAGAGAAAGAAGACTAGGCATGTTTAGCCTTTCGCTTAGAAAGAGAAAAAGAGAGATTTCTCCTTCCTCCTCTCTATCGCTTCTACTCTTGTATTTGCAGAGCCACGTTAGAGAGGGACGAGTCGTCAGGAGGGAGGAGAGAGATGAGAAGAGACAGGAAGAGAAGAAGACGAGCAAGAGGGAGGTTCTTTTGAGAGATAGAGACAAGGAGAAGAGAAGGGCTGCTGCTTTGTTTGGAAGACCATAGATTCTCTCAGGATTGTTTTGACTGCGAGAAAAGAGAAGAGAAGAGAAAAGCGCTTTGGAAAAAGAGAAGGAGAGTCATGGAGTCATCTAGACAGGTGACATGGCAGTCCTGTCTTCTGTCTAGAAATCGAGGGAGAGGAAGAAAGAAGGAGAGAGAAGAAATTGCGGAAAGAAAAGACTCAACCAAAGAAGAAAGAAAGAAAGAAGAGATTTAGTGAATCTTATATCTTTGGAGAGTAGTCCACTGTATATACACCCGAGAAAAGATGAGCCAATAGAGACACATATGTATATCCTAAGAGAGAATGAAAGGAAAAGCGAGGAACCCGAAAGAACTGAAAAAGAAGAGGAGATAGAATAGAAAGAAGATAAAGACAGACTCTCCTTCTTTCTTCTCCGTCCTTGGTATTCTTCTTTCTTCCTTCCTCTTCTTCTTCCTCGCTCTCCTCTACCCAAAGTAGCCTTTGATCAAGTCACGAGGATGTGTTTGTTTAGAGGACTTTCTTTATCTCTTCTCTTTCTTCCTTATGTGTATAGTGCATGCGTTCAAAGGAGAAGACGAAGAGAGGAGAAAAGAAGAAAGAAGATGAACCTTCTCTTGCGAGATCTCTAAGACTGCACTAGAGAAGCTTCAGTAGGTTGTGCTGAGAGAATAGACGCACCTCGATGCATATACATACATGTCTGTCTATATGACAAACCTATGAAGAAGAAAAAAGAAGAAAGAAGATGAGTATGTCTATATGAGAAGGACACGGAGGAGAATAAGAAGGAAGGCAAAGATTCTCCGAGCCAAGGATACGATGAGTGCAGCTAGGAAGATTCGCATCCGAAACTGGGCGAGAAGTGAAAAAGCCTAGGTGAAAGATTTCTCTAGACTCCTGCTCTTGCTGCTCCGCATGCATCCTGAAGAGATGTGGACCGACCGACTTCTGTCCTAGTGAGAAAACACCTTTTCTTGAAGTAGAGAAGAAGAGGCAGCGAAGAGAAGAGACGAGTTAGGAACAAAAGAGAGGAAGAATTTTTCTACGATCTGATGTGTTGTAGATAGAGGTCACTAGAATGAAGAGAGAGAGAGAGACCAAGCTCAATAGAGACGAGAGACCCAAGAAAGGGAGAGAGAGAGAGAAAGATGAAAAGACAGGCGAGGAAATGACAAGCATAAAGAAGAAGAGGAAGAAGGAAGTTAACAGAAGGAAGGAAAGTGAAGATGGGTGTGGGTGCTTGTCCGACTTTGTGAGTCGACAGGAAGATAGAAAGACAACCCTCGCATGAAAGAAGAGAAACGAGCGAAGCACACGTCAAGATAGAGAAGAGAATGAGTATGAGACTACTCAGACGCCACTTACAATCTCTTTCTTAGAACGCATGGAAGGGAAAAAGAAGAACAGAGAAGAGAATGGCATGAAAGCCCATCAGATGATACGAACAAGAGGGAGAAAATGAAGCAAAAGAAAAACAAGAAGGTCGTGATACGGAGAAGGGGATAAACGAAAAGATTCGGATACCATAGGAAGAGGAAAAGACAATGGTTGAAAAAGAAGAAGAAGAAAGAACGATAAGGCTGATTACTTGAATCTCTTAGCGCTCGGCTTCACCTCAGAGAAGAGGAAGAGCTCGATGACTTTTTCTAAGAGAAAGGGAAAGAGGCGCCATCTCCAAATCTTTAATGAGAAGAAAGAAAGGAGAACAAAGAGAAAGATAGAGCTAAATTCTCACTCAAGAGCTTTAACTTGAGATGTTTCATCCAGGTCTAACCGTGGAATGATGTGTTTGAAGGGAGGCGGAGACATGAGACAGGAAAGAAGATAAAGAGAACACACGCCTTCTATCTTGGGAAAGTAAGAGAGAATCGCGAAAAGAAGAGGAAGTTTGAAGCTAATGAAGAGAGAAAGAGACATGAAAAAAGGGATATGGACGATAGATAGAAAAGAAGTTTTCCGACGGTGACTACACTGCTAGGATGACTTGAAAGAAGAAAAGAAGCTCTTTCTTGACCGCATATATACCTTCTTCATTCAATTCAACTATCTCTCAACTAATTCATGACTCTTTTAACTGCTGATACTGATGTCCTTCTTGTCTATCTTTCCTTGTAAATCTTCCCTCGTCTTCCTCATGAAGAGCGTGCTGAGAGAGTAGAGAGAGATGCCAGCAGTAGCAAGCAGGACCTGTCTGTCGCCTCAGGATTTTTGGAAGTCTTCCACGAACCGCTCTAGCAAACGAAGATATCTCGAGAGAAACGAAAGATAAGCATTTGGCTCAAGGGTCGGTCTCTTTGTGAGTCTGTGAAAGGGGGAAGAACATTCGAAGGAATCAAATCGGTTGATAAGAAAAGAAACCTCACGTCAAGAAACAAGCTGTGCTGTCGAGGAGGGTGGTGTGGATTCGTGATGGATGGATGGATGGATCATCGAGATGAATGCGAGACTGACTCCTGGTAGTCTAGCTGTTCTCTAGATTGACGGAAACGGCTGTGTTCTCACTTATCTTTCCAGTCTCTTGTGGATTTAGTTTACTCCTTTAGCACTTCTCGTACAAGAAAGGAAAGGGAGCCATACATCTCTATTATGTGCGTTGCGTTTCTTTGTCGGGAGTTGAGAAAGGTGGGCCAGGTCTCGGATTTTTCTCCTTGAATGGAGAGGGAGAGAGATTCTTTGTCACTTGGCAAAGCAGGGGAATCACACTCCTCTTTCTCATCTAAGCCCATTGCAAACAACCTTTCAGCGTTACTCCATCTTTCTCTTTTATTTTTTTGAGAAGGCATAGGAGTTGAACCACCTCTCACTTCCACCGTTGTCGTGCGTGTGTAGTCAGAGTTGGACCTTTTCTGTGTTTGTCCTTCTCAGGAGAGAAAGTCGGAGAGTTTCGTTTTCTTGAAAAGATGAAGAAGAAAGAAAAGATTTCATGCTAGTTGTCTACTCAAGAAACGGCCATGAGGAGGACAGCTTTCTTTTATTGTAGTCGCTTGTCTGGTCTTGCACGAACCACACTCATGCTGCTTTTTCTTCCTCTTAGGACACCCAGCTCACCCCAGCTAAGTTTAGGGCCTTTGTGTATCCCTCTTTTGTTCCTCCTTTCTCTCACCCTTGGCTGTCTGGTAAAGAAGAAGAGTTTGTAAGACTTCCGCAGACTGGCGAAGGACAACTACAAAGTGAAATTCCTCTTGTCTCCGAAATTTGAGAGAACTATGCGGATCTTCATGATGCGAATCGTCCAAACGGACGATAGTGGAACGGTTTTGCCCTCTGACTCTCTTGTTCTATGTCTGCTTTGAAGGGGGAAGAAAGGCAGGACAAAAGAGGAAAGAGGAGAATAAGCGCGGCTGATGTGATATAGGAGTTCGAGCAGTCACACCACACGCAGCCTAGGCTCCTTTGCTCCTTCAAATGCAAGATGGTAGGTTTTGTAGTACGGGAGTGATATGACAGATTGCTGACATAGGGCACTGTGTGTAAAGATCTCAATTTTCACTTGCGGGAGACCTGGTCCGGGTGTCGATCACTCACGTGCCATGGAAAGCTTTAAAGAGCCACATCATCAGAGTAGGGCTGTCCTTGCGTCAGTGTGATGTACGATGATCTTTTGCGTGTCTATCGTGTATGATAAGATTCTGTACCGAGGTCTTGAAAGGGAGGGCTGTGACGTCTTTTCATCGCCCCTCAAGAGAGAGAGGAAGATCGAAGCTTACCAGAATGCGCGTTGTTGACACCCCCCCCACACACACGGTTTCTTTCAAGCTTGTGAAGCCTCTCCATATACTACCAGTGTCGCAACCTTCCTCGATGATCGCTCTTGTTTGCCGAAGATCTCATTGTTCCCCTTCGTCAAACTAACTCTTTCTAAGCAGGGAAGTCAGCGACTGGCTTAAAAGTAAAAAACTGTTTGTCCCGCCCGGTGTTCTCGAACTTCGGAGCGAACTAAGATCGACCGCAACGGAAGGCATCGAGATTTATATTTCTCTACACTGTTGCTCGCCTTTTGTATTCACGCACCAGCAGCAATCCTCTCGTCGGTCAACTCTCTCTCTTAACTATTTTGGCGTCCTCAGACGCTTTTTCGTCGCCGTCAACGCTACGCTGAGTTGCCCGTGATCGCGTTCTGATTAAAACGGCCGGCCCATGACTGACAGGAGTACCGAGGCAGCCAGAGAACCAAGATTCCCCCCAAAAGACCAGTGAAACATGCAGCAGAGGTGTCTTTCAAGTGTTTCCTAGTAGGTAAACTTCTCCTGAGATCGGGGAAAAGGTCTGCGTTTTGTCAGGCTTTCTCTTTTGCTCCACGACGGTGCCCCCGCCTACGCATTCACTCAGCAGCAAGCACGGGTAACGATCATGCACTTCTTTCTCTTCTTGCCAAAACGGCAATTGCCCAGCCAGCCCACCTTCTCTCTACAAGGAGAGAAAAGTCTTCTCGGGAGATCCGAAGAAAGGATAACCAGGGACCTGGCTGCTGAAGCGGCCTGAAGGCTACCTATTAGCGGGTGAGGGTGATATAGGCGAGAGGGGGCTACACGAATGAAATCGATAAACACTCCACAACTAAGCCCCACAAAATCTGCCGTGATGGCCATGTACAGTTTTCGTCTTCGTTCTTTGTGGAGGAAAGATATGCATCAGGCAGCAGTTTTCCACAATTACGCTGTATTCTGAAGGCGCGTGCTTTGTGAGACTTCTACCATGGAGACTGCGGGAAATATGCTGACCGTTCTTTTGTGACTTCCTCTCCCCTCCTCGGATGTTTCGCCCGCCAAAGAGAGGAGAGACGACGGGATAAAAAAGTACTCGAATGGCATGAGCGGCAAGAGCGAGCGGCGGGACAGTGGCCTAGGAGAGATCGTAGGGGGAGGAGGGAAGTTTCTGGTCGGTGTTTGCGACAGAGGCAACGAAGAGAGAGAGAGGTGACTGTTGTCACTAGTGTTCGTAGACTTAATGTTAGCCCCCAGCAACTTTTCTCTTTTAGACGAAAGGCTTCTCTCTTCTTCATGACAACCGGCGCAAGACAAAAAGCGAGGAAAGAGCTTCGCATTTTTTCGGGGGACTCGTTTTGTCATGCCTTTCTTTTACTTTCTTTCTCCATCTGTTGTTTTGAAATCTATTCTCTGCTAATCTTCTCTTCTTGCTCCACATCCGTGCCAACAATACTAATACACGTCTGTGGCGTTACCCTTTTGTCTTCACCTGAATCTTCCACATGGCATGCGCCATCGCCAGATGTTTCTTCTGTTTGACGAACCTGCATATGAGGCTTAGGCGGGAACAGCAAGGATCGAAGACATTCTTTTCGAGAGAAAGTCTTTTTCCTGGTACGACAAGACAGCCTTTGTAACTGAAGCTTCACTTTTTCAGAAGCAGCTAGAGCGGCTCAAGCCCAAGCTGAGAATCGTCATCTTCTACATTGGGGAGGCTTTTCAAACCCGTGAAAACAGATCGGACAACTCGTTTCTGTTCCCAAGAGTCGGTTCTTTTCTGTCGAGTTTCTTTTCTTTCTGTGTCATCCTTCTATCAGACTGAAACAACGCGTAAAGGATTCTTTCATGGTGATGGTCCCTGCCCTGTTTTTTTGATTTTTTGAGAGACTTCGAGTCGGGTGTCCCACGATACGATTGGTACCAAGGGCCGTTCTTCTTCCGTCTTTTTCTTCTGTCCTCTTGTTATCTCGAAAGAAAACAGATTTTCTCTGCTCTGCTTGCTTGTGGCGTCTTGTTCGTTTTCCTCTTCTTGTTTCCTGCGGTGTCAATCATGGCTTTGTGACACCGCGCGCTCCGTCCCTGTTCCTCGTGTTTTGCAATTCTTCTTGCTCATTTCTCATTGTCATTCTTCTCTCTTCTCAACTCCAGATCTCCTCTCAGCCATCAGCACCTTCATTCTTCTAAACAGAAATTTGCGTTTCTTACCTCCCCCCCGCAGCAATCCTTTCTCTATATTCCGTTCATTCACTTCACCCTTGCCTGACTGTCCTCCATCATCCTCTCCCTCCTTCAAACGTCAAAGGATCTTCATTTGCTTTTTCGTTTCTTCCTCCTCAAGTCTCTTCTTCTCATCCCCCTTCACCTGGCTTTTTCTATGTCTCAAGCACGCCTCGGCAGGACGGGTTTACATCTTCTTTTCCCCGTCGATATCATGGCTCTTTGAAAGTGACGTTCTCACTACTCCCGCAGTCTACCGATGATAGCCGTCACATGCGATTCTTCCGCATTCCTGTCGTGTCTTTCATTCTTCTGTATTGTTCTCCAGTTATCTTCACAATTCTCTTCTTCACACCTTTCTTAGATGTACATCTAGGGCGTGTGGACTTCATATGCTTTCGCTTCTTTACTTTTCATCCACGCTTCTAAAAGAAGATGTTTGTCTCAAAATCTTTATCCTAGGGATGTTGTTCGTCTCTCTAACGCTTAGAATTCCGCTTTCTTCTGACTTCTTCGCCGCCCATAGTTTTCTCTCTCTCTCCTAGCGGACTTCTCAACTGTTCTTTGAGGAGAAGAAGGAAGATCTTTCTTTTTTCAGCTCTTTTTCTTCGTTTTCTCGTCAGTCCCTTCTAACTTTCCTAGATCTACAGAAATGTCTCTTTAACTTTTGACGCCTCGCAGCTTCTTTTCCAGAGAAGATGTTTTCGCTTTTCATCAACAACAAACACGGCAGCCTTGTCTACCAGCGCGTACGTCAAAAAACCTCCATGTATACCGATATCTCACATACATACACATCTGTAAAGATATATACATATATATATATACATGTGTGTATGCTATATATAGAGAGAGAGAGAGAGGAGGCGTTGTTCCTGTGTCTTTTTTCTCCGTTGATTGGGCGTTGAGGTTCTTGTATTAGACGGAAGGTGCATGCAATGACTTTGCGTCAGATTCTTCTTGGGGACACTTCACATCTATGGAGTTGAGTGGACTTCTTCACTTTTCTTCTTTTCTCTCACTGAGCTGTCAGTTGTTTGTCCTTCCTTACTAGTGTTGTTGAACACTCAGCCATGCTGTTGTATTCCTCGTTTTGTAATCGAATCTTTCAACTCCTCAGTGGGGGGTGGAGGTTCGTTATTTCATCGATTTTCTTGTGAATGAGAATGTACGCACCCCCCCCTTGTCTATGCATGCATGTAGGTGAAGAAAACCTGTCCATAATATACATTTATATATATGGTGTACTTTACGTATTCATATCTGTATATATGTGATACCATGAGTGTAGAGTATTCTTTTACTTGACTCAGGGGGAGAGGAAGAACACTAGTGCCAGCCTCGATGATAGCCTTTTGTATGTATGTATGTATATAGATAGATAGCTATGTGTACTCGTGCGCGTACCTATGTATATTTACGTAAATATATGAGTTTATGTATATATGCCTGAACTGAACTGCCTAGACTGGATAATAGGTAG
Source organism: Cystoisospora suis (assembly GCF_002600585.1). NCBI lineage: Eukaryota > Apicomplexa > Conoidasida > Eucoccidiorida > Sarcocystidae > Cystoisospora > Cystoisospora suis. The sequence continues at coordinate 11,143 of NW_027154432.1, forward strand.
AAAGGAGTGTGTGTACTCGGTATGTCTGTATACGTGTATATGAGTATGTCTGCATGCATATCTACGTATGTGCATATTTCTTCTTACAGTCACATCATACAGGAGATCTACAGAACATCGACGTATACGACGGAATTTTCATCTGTCGCCCCAGTCAGCAGATGGGTCGATACATTATGCCTAGCTGCATACACATTTCTCTGTGCATGTCTACTGCATGCCTCAGTATTATACACCCTATTATCGACCTCCATACCATGTAGTATCTTCGCCATATGTATAGATTGTCGAGAACATCATACATATATATATATATATATGTATATATATATGTATATATGCATTTTCATCGACCTGTTGTTACTCATGCTTGCGGCCTTCTTTTTTCCGATAGGCTGTAGTTTGAGAGTAGAAGTAGTCTAAGTCTTTTTTCTTTCTTCTTGACGTGCCCGTAGAATTTCACAGCAGCCGTGCAACTGTCAGCGAATGACTCTATCAGGCTCGCTTCAACCTTTCACGGGTTGAGCGCTATAGCTGCTCAGCTGTCTCCTGTCGCGTCTCCTCCGATTCCTGCTCTATCTTCTTCTTCTTCTCCGGATCGCACAAACAACAGCAGTAGCGGTCCATCCTTTGGATTCCTACAGCCACGTGGCATCAATTTCATTGAGGCAGAGAACTTCAAGCTCCAGTGTCTAGAAACTCTTACTGGTATGTGGATCGCTCCCTATCCATCTATAGATCTACATCTCTCTCTATCTATCTATGTATATATCAGCATGTTGACTTCACTCATCTCTCGATGGATGTATCTGTACGGTGTCTATCTATGGGATGTGTCATCAGCCCTATCTATTATCCATCTATTCTATCTATCTATCTATCTATCTATGTATCTTTATTTACCCATATATCTTTATCTGTAATTGCCTATCTATTTCTAGTCTGTGCGGGTGTCTATTCTGTCCTCTCGATCGATCTTATGGCATACTGTTTTCTCTGTTTATACTTATAGCTATCAATGGCTCTATCCGCCGTTAATCTATTTCGATGTCTTCAGTCTGTCTGTCTATCTTTCTTCTATCAATTAGGGTTTAGGATATATATATATACATGCACTTATGTAGATAATATCTTCATGTATGAAGCGAAAGAAGGTCTCAGTGGGTGGGTGGTTGGTAGGGTGGTGTACATACACTAGAGTCGCTGTCTGTACAACGCTAAGAACCTGGTTGTTGTATACATATATATATATATGTATACATATATATATATGTATACATATATATATATATATATGTCTTCAAAGCAGAGGAGATCCGCAGAGAGGGGAGGGAGGGCAGAGAAGAAGGAGATATTCAAGAAGATGGACGTCATTTGATGTGTTGTGGTGTCTCCTCCTATCATTTTTTTTTTTTCTTACAGGCTTGAAGTTTGTTTTAGTAACTGAATTGACTGTATCTACAGTTACCGTGGATTCATTACTACGGAGGGTTTATGAAGCTTATTCTGATTATGTCTTGAAGAATCCTTTCTACGATCTTGATATGCCTATACGTTGTCAACTCTTCGACAGAGAGATAGAAGATATCTTCTCAGACTATATCACGGTCTAGATGAACCAGTAAAAGAACTTTCATCGTGTCTCTTCTCTTCGTTTTCCCCCATCTTTCTCTTCTTTGCCCTTTTCTCATCTTCTTCTCTCACCTTCTTCCCTCGTTCTCTCTTTCTTTCTCTTCTTTCTCTCTTGTCTCCAACCATGAATTCTTCTACTCGTCCGTCATCTTCATCCAAAATTTCTTCTTCTTCATCTTCCTTGGGTCTTCTTTATCTCTCTCTTCTAATTATCTTTGCATCTGGCGCTCTCTTTCTTTCCTTTCTTGGGACCTTATTCATGTTCTCCTTAGATGCCTTTCCACTTCCACATGCTACAAAGAGAACCGCGTGTTTTGCAGCCTATACCGCCGCTCTAATTCATGCCTTCTGTGTCGGTGGTCTCGTCTTTCTTCGTCGGAAGCCTAAAGGATGGCTACGCGATCATATCATTCATTCGAATCCTGTAGGTGTCTACGCAGCTTCTCAGTTAGTTTCCTTAGGTAGACATGCCTCACGTCTCTTCAATCAACAGCCTCCTCAACCTTCCTCTTCTTCCTCCTCCTCCTCGTCGTCCTCCTTAAGAGAAGTGACAGGTCCACCATCGCCATTCTATCCATACACTACAGGGGGAAGAGACTCACATAGTAGTAGTAGTGGTAGTAGTCAGGCTTACAATAGAGAAGGATGGAGCTGGAAAAAACCACCGACAGGAGTTGGGAGGGAAGAAGAAGTTGCAGGGGGCAATTACTCTTCTCAGACTTCGATGCGACGGACTGAAGCCCTTCATGGTGTATCTATGACAACAGCATCGGAAGGAGGAGAAAGAGGGGGAGATTATCTTCTTCATCCTTCTCTCTTATCGCAAAGTCCAAGCTGGGGGAAGTCGCACCATCACTATCAACAGCAGGCAATGCATGCGAAGGGTAGTAGTCATAGTGGGAATTCTATCTCTTCACATTCTCAGCAGAGAGGGAGAGGAGGGCTTCCACATGGGGGTCGCCATCATAGAGACGATTCTCCAAGAAGACCCTTAGGTGAGATCTATGCAGAACGCACGGGACAGGTGCTCTTACCACCTACGTTGAATGGGGGTGTTCTCCAAGGAGGTGGCTTGAGTGCACGTGGCGTAGAAGTCCCAGCGAAGAATGTAAGCAAGGCATCTCTTGAAAAGCACGAGGGTCATAGCGGCACCGAAGGGGCCACGAGAACACAAAAGGAAGAACCTTTGCTTCTACTCGATTCTGAGGATGAGGAAAGACAAGGAGGAGAGAGCAGAATAGGCAGGAAGAAACCTTCTGACGTGGGGGGGGGCGTGGGTGTCTCAGTAGGAAATCCAACGTCTCAACAACAAGGGCTCTATACAGGTGTCTCCTATACATCACTATCACCTCCTGTTCTTCCTGTATTAGGAAGCTCCCCTGTATACCAAGGGGGACCAGGGACAAAGGATGGACAGCAGTCTACAGTCCCAGGAGGAAGTATGAAAATGTCTATGAGTCATCCTACAGGGGGAGGAGTTAGAGGGCCCCGTGGGGGGAATGCAGCTGTTCCTCATATGCAACAAGGGGGAGGAGGGACAGATGTTTCAGGTGTATCTGGAGGGAATAGGAATGTCTCTTTGTCTTCTGTAGGAGGCCCCCATTATAGTGCTAATGGAGATATAGGGGGGAATCGTGTCATGAGTAGTCAGAAACATGTCGTGAATCCAAGCCATGCGCCTACGACTAGCACTCCTCTTCCCTATCATAGTACAGGGATGATGGTGTCTCCTCATAGCAGCAGTCTTAACAATACTCATGCTTATCACCCTGCTCAACAAGGTCTAGTTAACGGAGTAGGAGGAGTACCAGGGGGAGGTGCCTATTACTATGGATCAAATCACGGCGGAAGTGCAAGTGTTGCTCTCAACGCAACAGGGGGAGGAATAATACCAACAGCTAATGCTAATCACCACAATATAGTGCATGCCCCCAATGGTTATGCACATCCAAATATAAACGCTTCAACCACAAGAAATGATATGACTCGTGAAGGAGGCGGGGGCTTCACTACTGTCCCGCCTTCTTCTTCAGTGTTACTCCAACAGCCACAAGGGGGTCAAAGACCTTTTGTGGCTGTAGGAGGGGGAGGGACTTCCACTCCTGTTTTAGGAGGGCCATCATCGTCGTCTTATAGTGTCATGACAGCTCCTGCGAGTGGGACGGGGAATCAGCCTATGATGGTCGGACAACCTGCTTTACTCACACCTGTTGGAAGTCTAGGAGGAGGTGGGGGGGTGACAGCCACAGGGGGCCCCTGGGAAGTGTCTCCTGCGGCGCGAAGTTCATTCCAACAGCAACAGGTTGAGTTAAGAGGCATCAGAAACGCGGCAGCCGATCAAAGAACATGGTAGAAAGAGACCTATGGAGGATAGAGAAATAGATATAGATATAGATAGAGAGGAGAAAAGAAGAGACGTGGAGGGAAGGTGACGAGAGTGGTGGAGAGGTTTCGAGATACTCTTGGCATGGAAGAAGTGAAGAAGAGGGGGGAGGGTGTGAAAGAAAGGGAGAAAAGTAGAGAAACAGGAATGTGTAGTCGGTTAAGTAAGTAGGGGAAGGTTGAATAGTAGGATGTGATGTGTCATCATGAGATGAAAAGAGGGAGTCTGTAAAAGTTATCTCGCCGTCAAGACAGACAGAGAGAGCCGTGAAAGTGCGGCTCAATGGACATCTTGACTTTGTAGGTAGGGATTGTTTGTTGAGGAGACACTTTCAAAGGAGGTCGACTCTTGAAGGCCTTCTTGTTACGAAGTTGTCTTTTTCAAGTGTACACCCTGTTGTATCTTCAGAGATTAATCTAGTTTCAGTCTTGTGTCGTCTCCGCAGACCAACAGTAGCCGTGATCAACAATGGCCGTGTTGTGCACGGACAGCACTAGCAGTCGATGGCGATGAAGAGACAGCGTAGATGCTCATAGAAATGTACAAGAAAAGGACGACGTTAGGTACATGCATCTTTCTGATACAGATTCGCCTTTCGCCCTGGGGAGATGGGACTTTACGCACCCGTAGATGTAAAGGTCGGGCATCTTCTGATTCGAGCAAAGGTAACTGGAGAATAGAATATGTCTAGCTCAAAATGGTCCTTGACTGTGAACAAGGGGGTTTCTTTTTGTGAATTGAAGCAGCATGAAATTTCTGAGCAAGTTGAGAAGAATCACCTCGTCCGGAGTAGTCGTGGTATCTCCCACGTTCTATCCTCGTTGAGAAGGCCTTTGTTATGGGTGCACCGTCTCCTCTTCTAAAAAGACAAGTGGATTGTTGGATAGTTGTTGATAAACTTCCTCGTGGTCGTTTTTAATACCACAGCGTCAACAACAAAGCCGAATAATAGCCACCCCCTTTCTTGTAAGAGTCTGGAGAACCCTCCCCTACCGCCACTGACATACAACGAGAAACAGGGGGGTTGGAGCTAGGTCACTTCTTGAAAAGGACTGGTTAAGTAAGAGTCCACGAAACATCAGCGCGGTCACAGGTGCCGAGCCATCCTTTGCACAGCACTGTTGCGTTAGCAGAAAGAGTTGCATGCTCCATCAAGATTGACGTAGCGGGGAATTTTTATCTGAAACTCAACACCTACTGGCGCTGTCGCGTCCGTGTTCATTCTTAGTTGCTTCTCATCCCTGCGACATCGAGTTCAACGGCGAAGCTGTGACTGTGTTTGGGAAAGGATCACATTTTTTCTTATCGGTTCGGATGGCACAATTTGAATTGACTGCCTCGTTGCAAGTTGTGAAGGTTGGGACCACCGGGACTGGGGTACACCGAGCGTCTTGTCATGTGACACCTTGTGCCAGTGAGAAGAACACGCAAGATAGATTCAGTGATCTGTTGTGGCGTGGCGGCAGACAAGCAGAGAACTTGCAGAGCACAAGCTCGAGTTGAGATGCGGTGCAGTTGTCGCACTGGAGAGCGGGAAACGCAACAAATCAATCCAGGGGCTGAGCTTCAGCATCTCCCAAGGTGATACGTTCAACTGCCGACCCACACCCCGGAAAGCCGAGCATTCACTCCGGGCATTGTAAATTCGATTGTTTTCTACGCGAGTGCGATCCGCAGACAACCCGCTGGAATCGAGACTGGGGCTGAAACCTGTCGACCGTTGAGCAGACGGCGAATGAAAGTCACAGCCCCGTTTCGTACAGCGCAGCGCCTCCCGTGCCATATGGAGTGTGAAACGACACGCACCACTCAGTGAAGGGGAGGAATGATCGTTTTCTGGAGATGACACGGTCGCTTGTCAGTGAGTCGCTGGCGAAGCAGGACGAGACATCACCGAGAGACACCGCTTGTGATTGTTCACAGGATGCCTGTCTCTCTTAGTTGTTAACCTGACCTGTTCTCATAAGATACCCAGCAAGACTCACCTAGACACTATGCAGGAGTTCCGGGACACGGTGCGTCTTGTGTCAGTATGTTGCGTGTGCTGCTGAGGTGTCTTGGAGGGAGGAGAGAGCGGGTTCTCCCAAGTGAACGCAGACTGTTATGCAACACAGGCGTTTTGTGCCACCGACCGTAGCGAGTCACCGCAACTAGAACTGCCTCACAAAATACCTTCGTGTCTGTGTCAACTACTGGCATGCGTGAGCTGAGGTACACCGGGTGAGCCAACGTGACGCAGAGCCAGAAAAAGAAAGAACCATGCGGGGCGTTGCTGTCCTGGAACGAAAAAGCAAACACTTTCGCTGTTTCTGTGAAGTAGGAGCTGCCCCGTGGGGGTGTCCTTTCAGCCTCGGAGCAACCTGCCGTGAGACCGCTGCCAGTCATCGCTGACCAACTTCTCCGGAGTTAGAAAAAGGCATTTTTTCTGCCGAGGCTCTTCTGGACTTTTCTCAAAGGTCCGAAAAAGAACACGGTAAGACCGTACAATAAAAACCTGCGGAGGTGACGACAGAGGCCACACAACAAAATGAAGCCCGCCTGAAGGGCAGAGTAAAACGAGATCCCTCGGTCGAGGAATTCTGAGATAAACGGGTCGGAAGCGGAAGTGTTGCAGAGAATCCGGTTTGCTTGCAGCCGAAGTCCGACCTGACGGACCCTCCATGAGGTTTCTTCCGTAGGGTGAAATCTGATGGGTTTGACGTCTCAGTCTCGCGAAAGTGTGGACGAAGAAGGTACATTCTTTAGCAGTTGGGGGCCAGTCAGGCATCTTTTAGAGGGGCTGACTCAGTCCTGAATAACAGATCTAAAAAACAGTTCACGGTCACGTCAGCCTTTGAAGGGCTGAGTGGCTTGAGTATGTATGCCCCTCTCGGTTCGCGGGCTGCCTGAAGGAGATGTAGGAACCTCTTCTATGCAGGTTGTCTGGCTTATGCCTAAACCATTCTGCTTCTCCGAGGGAGGGGGATCCTGTGACAGAACACTAGCGAGATCTTTCTCAGTCTGCCCTCCTCGCGCCCAAGAAAGGCTGGGCGGAGGAACTGAACTCGATGTCTCTGCCCCATCGACTGTTGTTGAATACCATTCCGATTGCTCGGCAGAGGATGTAACGGAACCAAGCGTCTGAGAGGATGTGAGCGCAGCGGCATCAGAAGGGCATGGAGAAGACAAATTAAGAGAAGCGGGCGAGAAGATAGGTGACAGCGATGAACACGTTGTACGGAGAGAATCGCAAGAAGGCGTGGAGGATGGAGATCGGGAGCGTTTTAGCGCATTCTTGTCAACTTGGGCAGTCGTCCCAGGCCTACAATTACCTTTACTGTCATTGTTTCGTTCTACTCTTGGTTGCATTGACACGACTGGAGTCGGTGTGCCAGCGTGGCAGTGGTTTCCAGCCGTTGAGGGAAAGCTCAGCGCGTCCGACTGCAGTCCCCATCTCCGGTCATTGAGGAAAGCGGAAAGATTCACGTAATTACTCTTGATGACCTTAGAGTTGATAGCGTCTACTCCGAGGCCGTCTGGTCGCTCAGGTTGGTGCCGAGAAGGGGTTCTCTGTTCTGACCCCGATGAGCTGATCCGCCATTCCGAATTTTCATTTCTCTCTTTCCTCGCTTTCGTCCTTCTCTTCTGTCTTTTGTGGGATGCATGAGTCCGGCCACTATCGGTGCTCGGGAAGAAACTGCGTGCTGACCTGCTGTCAGCAGGCTGCCTGGGAACTCCGGCGATTGTCCCTCGGGACACGTGCGGAACGGAGGACTGAGGAAAACGGCGGGGTAACAGAAATTTACACTGGGCAGCTCCATGGGTTCTTTGGAGATCTTCCTGTCTCACTCTATCACTCCGCTGTTGCTGTAGTTGCTGCTTTCTTCCTTTGCCATCTCTCCTCTGCAGCTGTTGCCTCTTTTGCCTTGTCCCCTGCACGCGCGTACATTCGCTTCCTTGAAGTCGGTAATTGTGGCACAAAACAGCTCTTTTATCTCTAATATCCCTTTTCTTCGAAGGACATGTGTCATCCCGCCCTTGCCAGAAGGACCTAGGGAGGGTGGTCTGGCGGTGGCTTGGTAGGTGGCCATTCATATGAGCAGTTACCACTTTCCTGAGATCGTCGGTACTAGGACCGATCGGACCAGCCTTTCTCAACCTGGTGTCTCCGGCTGTTACAAGAGTTCCTAGCCCTCCTGAATTTGTGCTGCATCTGGACATCATCCAGGACGAGAAACCGTGCCGACGTACGCAAGAATCCAATAAGGTCGATTCTCGTGAAAGAACTTTTCTCCGGACTAGCCGCGCTTCCCATCGGGGTGCACCTGACACTGTTCCCGAGTTCAGCAGTAAGCAAGGATACTCTGGTGGTCTTCCGGATGCCTCGAAGAAAGCTCTGCCTTCCCTAGACGTAGAAAGAGTCAACTCCGCCGAAGTTGTTGGCAGATGTCGTTTGCGCCCGGGAACTCCAAACGAGGACCTTGGTGCAACACAGGAAAGATCCGCCTTTGGGGGAGGTGAAGTGATACTGGAGCCTATTATTGGTTGAAGCGGCACTGTGCCTCCGCCTTCTTCTTGAGTGATCTGGGACTTGCACTTCTCGGCAATTGAGAGTATAGTGTTGCCCCAAGTACGTTCGGTAGCTTTGTCCCACTGGGGCTCTACGGCCGTGCGACGAAAGGAAGGCGAGTGTAGGGGGTTAGGCCGAGGTACGCGTAGGCTTGGAAGCTCATCGCACTTGACCTCCAAGGGTAACGCCGGCTTCAGCTGCTGCCCGCCTTTATCAAATTCAGACCTCCTGGTGTGCCCAGGTCCCCACGGCGACAGGCGAGGGGGTTTAGAACCCCGGTCCGCCTCGGCGCTAACAACAGCAGGAGAGGAGACAAATGGAGCTACTTTGCATTTTCTTTGATCTTCGCCTTTGTCCAGAGTCCGCTTTTCTTGGTGTGTAGACTTGTGGTCGGAGTCTGGAGAGTACGAAGGAATGAAGGCACGAAGAGGCAGGCTTTTAACATCTTTCGTGTCGCTCTTAGTCTCCCTATTATCATGTTCATTCGAATGCTGTGTGCTCTTCTTTTGCTTTGCACTTTCACTGCTCTCCTGGTCACCTGAATACTCCATGAGTCCAAGAGCTTCTCTCGACCGAGTTGCCGGTTCTGAATTTTGTTGCGCTTGCCTTGAGACAGCCCAGCCGGGGGGGGATGTGTTGCGAGAAGGGAGTGAGGCGTGTATTGTAGTTTTTCGATCATCGCTCTTATCCGTTTCTCCATTCCTGTCGCCACTCGACCGCTCGCCGCTCCTCTGCTTTGTATTCCCTTTCCCTTCCGGACCCTTCACCGAGCGATGGCTTGGAACCTGCTGGCTTCCATGATCTGCGCCCCGTCCCCCCCCCCCGAGGTTAGCCTTCTCACTTAGCGCTTGCTCCGTACTGTGTCGTGTCTCCTTGTTGTGCAACTCTCTTTTTCCTTTGAATCTTTTTTTCTCTCTCCGACCTAGCTCCTCTTCCGCCCTCACACCTCCACCTCTACTGTCACTACGGCTGCTACTGCTTCGACTCCTGCAATTTTTGTCACTCACTTGACTACCGTCTCTACTACTATCAGCGCTGCTGTCATCGTCACATGTCATCCCACCCTCTTGCAATGTCCGAGTGGAACGGCCTTTAGTAGCACCTTTGGAGTTAGAGCAATGGTCGACAGTGCCAACGTTATCCCTCCCGTTTCCGCACCTACTCCTTTTCACCGACATCACCGCTTCTGGGAGCTGAGGACTTTTGACCCCCTCATCAGCATATTCTTTTCCAGTTCTGAGACAAACGCTGTGTTGCTGGCCTTTAGGTATAGGTCTTGGAGAACTTGAAGCCTTGGCGCGATGGACTGGCTTGCTGTCTTCTGTAGCTTTGGATGACGAGAAGCCGGGAGCGCTGTCATTCGTCACCGCCCCTCTCCCTCCGCTTGAGGAGGGGCTGTGCTTCCTGCGGTGACAAACTCTGGGTGTCCTTTCGTTACGTTTCATCTCCCTCGTCTTGTCGCCGAGACTCTCCTCGTCTCCGCATATATCAGTTGTCTGTGCCCCCAGAGTCTTGTCCTTTTCACTGGCTTCTTTGTTGTTTACGTCTTCATTGAAGCTCGATTCCTCCCCCCGGACGTTTGTCTTGGTCTCATTGATGGGGCACATAAGTCTTCCAGAGCTACCATCCTTGTTGGTATCAGCTCGTCTTCGGCGTCTCAGAGTATTGTCGATGCTCTCTTCGCATCTCCCTTCCCTTCTCACGATGATCTCCGCCTGACAGCTCATTGTTTCAGGTTGCGAGTCTCTGCTTTGCGTTCTACGCGTCTTGTGGCCACGGTGTCTACTCTTACCAACAACACTCCGAGTGCTTTGACTACTTCTGTTACTTCCTTCCCGTGTTGATCCCACCCTCGCACTTGCTTTCGGCTCCTGCGGCCTGCCGCGTGGAGACGCCCTGATCGTGTTCAGAGGAGAGAAACATGACTCGGAAGCGCAAACACTTTTCTTCCATGAATCTTGACCGACCTCACGGGGTGCAACCAGATCAGATCTAGCGACGCTAGTTGCCTCTGAAGGAACAGAAAGCTTTGGTTTGCTTTGCCCAGGGATTCGTTGATCTTCCGAGGCACCCCTTCTTATAGAAGCCGTAGGTGAGTGCTTTCTCTTCTTGGCCTGATCAGTTGTCTTTGTCCGTGGAGTTCCCTGGGGCGAACGGGCCGTCTCACCGACGTGGCTCAGACTCTCTGGTTTTCGCTTCTTCTCGCATACCGGCCTCTCTCTACTTCCACTTTCCTTTTCTTTTCCCCCCGGTGAAGGATTCCTTTCCCGTTCTTTTCTGTCCGTGAGTCGGTGGCCTTTTGTAGCTTCAGAACGAACTGTAATCTGCTTGTCTTCGAAGGTCACTTCGGCATCCGGACACACTCTTTTTTCTAACATTTTCCTCCCTCCAATCTGCTCTTGTAAAGGAGTCGTGGGGAGAGGTTTCTCTGTCTGTCTGGTTGCAGGGCTGTGTTTTGGTGAACTTTTACAGCACTGCCGCGAGTCAGGGTCTTCTCTCCGTCCATCTTCACTGATCTTTTGACCGAGGAACTTGTCATCTTTATCCTCTTTGCGACACGTCGGTGTCCTCGTTTGCGGTTCTTTTCCAGCCTCAGAACTGCTGCCTCTCCTTTTTCCCTTGCTTCGGGCAACGCAACTCGAACCATCTCCGTTCTGTTTCTCCTGGTCTTTCGCCACTTTAGTCATTTCTTCTCTTTTTCCATGTTGCCGTGCAATCTTCCTCTCCTGTTTCCCTCTTCTGTCGCAGCACTCCGCTGGCTGTTCAGACAGTGTTTGACCACCCCGGACGGGGGAGTAACGCGGGGTCAGCCCCTCTACCGCAACCCTGTCATTTGCCACTCGCTCTGTTTCACTGCCCTCTTCAAGGCCTTTAATGCTACTGTGTTGTGTCAAGTCACGTAGCGGCCTTGCTAACCTGCTAGGACCTTGCGGAGTTCCGGAAGATCCTCTATCTGGGTTCCCACCGCTCGCTTCAACTTCAGGAAACTGTCTTCCCTTCTCCTCTTTCCCCGTGGCCTTCCCTCTCGGGGTAACATCGCCAGTGGACCTTTCACCACCAACAGCTCTCTCCTCTCCTTGCCTAGCGTTTTGAATGTCGCTGTTACTCTTCGTCGCTCCGTCGTCGCACATCACCTGCTGTGGCCCTGCGTCTGGCCGCTGCTCTTTCCGGCCCTCGCTCTTTCTATCATCTTCATCTTTTTCTGCCTTGATTCCTTCACTCTGTTGGCTCAAGCGTAGCAATAACTGCACTGCCTGACGCCATATCTCGGGTAACTGCTGCCGGAGCATCTGCAACTGAGGGAGAGTAACTTCTGCAGTAGCATTTTCAATCCAGGGTGATGGCGTTCCTTCTCGGGGTCGTGTATTGGTCAGCACACCTTCGGCATGCCTGAAAGTGTTGTGTTGGAGCCCGTTTGTTTTAGTAGCGTTGGCCGGGAGCGCAGAAGCCCCAGGTGGCAAGACAGCGGGACTAGGCAGTCCTGGACTATATGGTGGAGTTGAACGAGCTCCAGGCTCCACGCCAGTAGTGCAACTGGCGACGCTTGTGGAACCCTGGTTCACACTTCTGTTGAGCCTGGAGATATCTATCCTCGTTGCTGATGCTGTTTCTATTTTTTCGGAGCCTCTGAATAACATATCTTGGCCACCCTTATTCTGCGGACATCCGGTGGCAGCCTGAGAGAAAAAAGGACCGGCAGAACTATGAGCGGCCGTGAGAGCAGGAACACTGTCGGTGGCCGTCTCGGCCATGGGTGTAGCATATCTGCGCCGAGGTGCTCTGGAAGCTTTCTCGTTGCTATGATGGTTAATGCGAGTGTTTCGCACGGCCCCAGTTTGGTCTTCCTGATGAGCCGGCACAGCAGGAACTTTGCTGTCTGCAGTATCTGTTGCACTGGTCCCATGAGCACAAGAGGAAGACGGAGGTCGTTTCCGCTTGTCAGCCCCTCTGGCGGCCTGGGCCCGAGGCAGCTCAAGGGGGGTCAAGCGAGATCCGCCGCGAGCTAAAGAGCGAGAGGCCGTAGACATGAGAGGCGAGAGAGACGAAGGCGAATATGGAAAGCATGAAGAGGACGAAGAAAGAGCAGGACTGGCAGGTTCCATGTCGGTGGGGGGGCCGGCTTTGTGTCCTAAATGGGGAGCAGACGGTGCAGCGAAGGGAGCAGCACCGGCCGAGACTCCCTGAGATTTACAGAGAGGCGGCGCAGGAGGAAAACCGACCAAGGGAGCGGAGGTAGATTTTAGCACCTGTAATCTTTGAGCAGTCAACGACCGCGCAACGAAACCTGATTGCTGTCTGCTGACGGGTGAGACAGAAGGCATCGCGTCAGACGAAAGCGAAGAACCCGCAGTGGAAGGAGGCCCAGGAGAATGGGTCGTAGCACGAGATCCAGAAGAGCACCGGCCAGGCGATGGGGTCGGTGAGGGAAGTGAGGTAGCGATGTGAGATTCCGTATATGGAGAGGCAGAACGAGGAGGCTGGGAATCGGCTCCCGTGTAGCGGAGGGCGCTTGGGTGCCGATTTGGCTCTTGATTTGCACGCAGTTGGTTACTGTGTGGTGGTCTGTACAGACGTGCGGGCCACACCTGAGAAGGAAAACCCGAAGAGCTAGTACATGACCCGGACGCGCCAAGGAGCCGCGCCGTAGACCGCCAGGCTAGCGTACAGTCATGAGACTGCAGCACAGGCGATTTTGTTGTAGTCAGAGGCGATGGAAGCGAACCAGGTGATGAAGTAGAGTCGGCTGCTGTTGGACCCCGGTCCCGTCGGCTGCATACACGGCTGCAGGCAGAATCAGTTGTTTCTCCATAATCTCTTACCATGTGCCGTCGCCGGGTGCCGTCCACAGATGCGCAGCTCGGCGAAGTTACATGAGGAAGAGCTCCACCGGGCATACTCCCTCGCTTTGAGAGGGGAGAAGATAGTGTATCGTTACACCCGGTGGATTTTTCGCCGCCAGCACCAGCTACGTGGAGCACCTGTGAGAGCGCCGACGGGCTGTGCACCTTGAGAGGCAGCGGTGTAGCGGTTATTAATTCTCGGGGGATTGCTGCGGCGCTTTCTGGGTGTTTCCTTCCATTCTGTTTCATCTGGTACTGTTGAAGCAGAAAGAGTAAACTAGGTCTTTGCTGCGAAAGAGCCGCATCGGCTTGTGTATTGACCGCGCCTGTTGCGGAGTGAAACTGTCCACTTAGGGCCGTGGGCCCTGACAGCCGACGCGCTTCTAGCCGGTCGGGGGCGCTTTGAACCTGACAGAGTTGCTGCAGAAGTTGCCTGTGTAGTTGAGCTGTCGCACATTCTCCCTGTCCCTCGTTCCCTACCTGTGACAACCACATCGCCAGTCTATGGCGCTGTCCTTGGAGCCCTTCATCGGGTAGAAATGCTGGAGGCGCAGCAAGCCCGGTGAGCGTTTCTGGAGGTTTTGTAGCCTTCTCAATACAAGATGCACAGGCGCACAGAGAGGAAACATAGCTTCCTGGCAGTGCACTAACCAGGCCAGCACTACTCTGGCTCGTAGGACCGGGGGCCGCGGGCCTTGACTCCGTTCCTATACGCCTGCGCGATGGAAGGCAACTTGCTGGCGTCCCCAGCCCGACACACGATGCTTCTTCTGGTGAGAGAACTTTTGATCCTTGATCGTTCGTAGCAAGGGGGCCTCGATGCTGCTTTTTCCTTCTCTCTCCGGTACTACGCCTCGAACGCTCCTGAAGTTGCAATGGCGTCTTTCCTGGTAGCGGGGCACCAGGGAACGCTCGCTCTGAAGTCCCACTCGGGAAGGCATAGTCGCGAATACTGGAGTGACCTGTGGTGTGGGAGAATAACGACGGGGTGGAGGAACTTGATGGGGAGGGACGCATTTGTCGATGAAGCTGCTGGAGTTGCTTCAAGTGTTGCTGGTAATAAGGCTCGAGGGCATCAGAACACGTGGACGCGCTCACACCAGTTCTGCAGAATGCGCTAGCCGCGTCACTCGCAGATAGGACTTTCTCGGGTGCCTTCTTTCTTCCGGCGACACACTGGGGCCGACCAGCTATTCTCTTAGCGGGACTGACTGCAGAGGCGGGGACGGAGGCAGCGAGACATGGAGAGGGCGGCGCATTGTTCAGTGGGCGACTAAGGACGCTGGGCGCCACTTCAGACCCCGTTGATTTTTCGCCTCCAGCCGCAAAGATATCCGTTCTATGCTGGTCGTGTGGCAGAAGACCACGGTCTTCAGACGGGGAGCTCGTTGGCACTGCTCCCGGAAACAAGCTGTTTGCACAGGACAATGGAGGTTGTACTGCGGACGGTTCGGGATCGCTAGCGGCTGCTGTGCGATCTAACAGCGACACCGAACACTGAGGAAGACGATTCGGACAGCGGTGCAGTGGTTCTGGGACAGTAGAGCTCCCGTCGCTAGCTAGACGGCAATCGGGCGTACGGGTGCTCTCGACGTCTGCCACGATGTCTGTGAAAGAGTGCCGATGGTCCCGGCCACAGTCAAGCCCAGCGTGGGGATATGAACCAACCGCGGTCTCGCCCGAGGCTGATGTGGACTTGCCGGCGGCTGACGCTGCCTCCGACAGTGTACCAGCTGGACGGGCTTTCAGTCCAGAAAGACCGGAGCAGCCCGTTCTTTTCAACGAAACTTGCTCAGCAGAACGTTTACAGGAAGGCGCATTGAAGAGACACTCACTTTCTCTCCCGCAGCCCTCAGCTTTAGCTTGGACTGGTAACTCGTTTGCGCTTGCCGCTGGGGGTCCGACGCAGCAAGTGGAGACTGAGTGCGATTTGGAGCCAACAACGGCAGGCGAGCAACAAGGCGAGGGTGCGTCAACAAACAAAAGACAGGGCTGAGGTGCGCTGAGAGGGGGAGCTGGCAAGCTCAGCCGCTCAGTAAACAACGAGGGAGTCTGGTAGGAACAACGCGAGAACACCAAAGACTCAGTGGTCCAAGGCCGATCAGAAAGAATTTTTCCGTGCACGGGGTGCTTCTTCGTGCCGTCCGCTATCTTCTCCTCTGCTTCAGCACGCGGCGGCTCTTCTGAAAGAACGGGATTCCGCTGAAGGCGTTTCTGGTTGCCACAGTCTGCTTCATCTCCAGCAATGTCGAAGCGCGCACTGAAATTCTCGGGGGAGTGCTCAGCCAGAGTGGTGTAGGCAACAGGTGGACCGCGTCGAGACCTGCTCGACCCACGAGATATGGACGAAGAAGAAGGCTGCGAGGAACCCCGCGAGTCCCGTGAGACGGAAAATTCGGTACGTCTGGTGCATCCATCGTCTTGGGTGGCACGCACCAAGCAGGCAGGCAGCGTCGAAGGAGAGTGTCTTATCACTTCTGCACCAGTCATTGTTGCCGAAACTGCCTGCGAGACGCTCTCCGGCGCTTCCGTCCCGATCGGCCAAGAAGGACGGCGAGTTGCCGAGAAGGGAACTGGGGAACAACCTGAATCGCCATTGCTTAACCGGGCCGGTGTTCCGGCCGAGCTAGGTACAACGCACTGTTCATGATTACCGCTGCAGGACCTGTCACCATGTTCTCTTTCCTCGCTTGAGAGAGTGTGGC
The DNA here is from genome assembly GCF_002600585.1 of Cystoisospora suis. Lineage (NCBI taxonomy): Eukaryota > Apicomplexa > Conoidasida > Eucoccidiorida > Sarcocystidae > Cystoisospora > Cystoisospora suis. The sequence continues at coordinate 27,253 of NW_027154432.1, forward strand.
GATTGCTGGATGGACTGGTACTTTTTTCTCCATCGCATCCAGCCCCGCCCGAGCTCGCTGACAAAGGACCTGGTTCCGTTGTCTCGTTTGGCCCTGCGGAAGGCGGTGAGGGAGGTGAACTGCACCTGCGCCCCCACACAGGGGATTCTGAGCTCCTGAATCGCCTGCCTGCTAGGGCAGCTGCCCCGAAGCGCAAAGAACTATGTCGCCGGGTTGACAGCTCTCCCAAAGCGGGGGTCGTGCAGTCGGAGGTCTCTCCGAGAGAGGTCCTCGACGGTGGCGATGCTGCGTCGACGGTACCAAGCGACGTGGTCCGTCGCAACGCGATGCTGCAGAAGGCCCAAGCAGGCAGTGATGTGCTTTCCCCACGAAGTTCCGGCGCTGCGTGGAAGCTGCCTTCCAGCTGTCCCGCTCTGGCTGGACGTGTCTGGCTTTCTGCCGTCGGGGAAGGGGGGCAAGGCGAGTTCGAGAAGAAAGAGAGAAACCGGGAGGCTGGATAGGTGGAGCTGTCTGCCATCTCCGAGCTCATTTCCCGAGGCCTCAAAGAGTGACGTACAGAAGAGGAACTACCAATGTAATAGGCTGGCTCTCTGCCGCCGCGGCTGTTTGACACATCCTCATTGCTGACCGCAGACCGCACATTCCGGGTGTCTTCCGGACTCTCTACACCGGCGTCAGCGACTATATTCCCGCTGTGTCTCTGCACTCTATCTAGGGATGCCACACTCTCCATCGAGACTCTTTCGCAGTTTTGAGGGACAACCCTCTCTTGCTCGCCCCAGAGGCCCAAGAAAAACGAGGAGCGAGAAAGAAGCTCTTCCGGTTGCGCCAGAGTCAGTGGTTCCTGGGCTGGATGCCCGGGCTGATCCTCCAGCTGGTCCAAAGCGGAAGGAAGAAAAGTCTTTCTCTGTTGCTGTGCCTCCGTGGACTCTGTTTTGTCGACCGGACAGAATAGAGGAGGTGCGTCTGCTGCCCAGTTGTTACCCAAACTTCCTTGATACTGCGTATCTCTTGATGACAGTGTTGCCGCCGTTCCCCCCGTTATGTCGGAGCGCGGGCTACAGTTCACCGTGAAGGAGTGGGCTTTGCCGAGTGCCGAACTGGAAGGCGATCTGCGACTGAGGGGGCGGGTGCCAACAAGGCAGCTCAGCTGCTTCTCAGGACCCATGTGACAGGGTGATAACAGAGCAGGTAAGGAAGAAGACGCGAAAGAAGTATAGCAGTGCGGTGGAGCTGTCCGCAGGTCCGCCAGAGGTTGGGAAGTAGTATGCCACTCCGATGGGTCTGTGCTGAAGCCAGCGCCACTCCAGGTCGTGTGCTCACCAGGGGGAGAGAAGTCGCGGCCAACATTACTTGGCGACCATGCACATATGCCGCGTGTTCGCCAGCCGCTCTCCGCACACGGAGATGGCAGATCACCAACTTCTTCTATGCGACGCTTCATTGCGCCTGCCACTATCCCAGAAACTCCCGCCATTGAGTCGCAGTCCCGACGGCGTGTGCAGAAGCGTGACTTCTACGCTTGTATCGCTGGAATAGTCGGTGGGACTTCTCCGAGTACAGTTCCGTGAATGTCTTCCAGTGACCCCGTTTTCGAGAAAGAGGCAAGTTCCTGTCGAAACCAGACGCAATTTGTCCAAGGGGTGTCAGCCGAGAAACGGTTGTCTTGCCGCTGTTCGGAATACTCTGGATGGACACCGACAGGGCCGAGGTGGCACCGAGAGAAAACCAGCTCCGCGTGACAGGACACCGGCAGGCTGGTTGCCTCGGTCCGGCCATGTGCCGACACCTGCTGTTCTTTTATAGTGGTTCCGGCCGCACGGTCCCTCCTATCTTCTGGAAGGAGCTCAAGCCAGCTGGCGTGGCACGTAGTGGCGACATTTTCACTTGTGTATGGCATCACAGCGGACCAAGTTAGCCGTACGACCCAAATCAGGGTAACCTGCCCCTTCGAAGCCTATCGGGCACCAGTATCGTGGTGGCTTTACAACTAGACGATCCTCCCAGCAGGAACGCTGACGGGCCGTGCTGAAGTACCGACCCCCGTACCGGCTCACCTTAGTGAAGTGGCCACTTCGCCAGATGGAATTTAGGGTAAGATATAGAACGGTGTCAAAAATCAGAGGTTTTTTTGTACACTGCGGCGAATTCTCACTGGCTGGAAGGTGAACGAGATTACCCGACAGATTTGCCGTGCGCTGGGGCCGGGGCGGGAAGGCGCCACTGTCGGCGGTTGAGCTTGTCTGCGATAAAATGACTAAAGCGTTCTCTGCTTAGTCCGTACGGTAGCACAACAGTGTGGAACACTTCAGCCCGCCAAGCTGACAAGGACTCCAGCCTCATGGCTTGGTAGAGGTGGGAACCTGACGGGTCCCGGCTAACCGGGGGAGAAGTCGACTAAGCGCAGACGATTAAGACAGGCGGTGCCGGCGACCGGCCCGGAAAGGGGATCAGTGTCAGCGGAATGATAGTAACTGCCATCGCGAATTTGATAATTAGAGAGAATAGTGTTCGAAAGAAAGCATTCCACAAGAAAGAGAAACCGACAAGCTCGTCAGCGAAGACAGACAGTGGGGGAGATTGCGCGTGTGCAGGCGGCCGCCCCGACCAACTTGTCTTGGCCCCAGGGCAGTGTAGAGAGTCCGACATGTAGGGAACCTTCGAGACCACCGTCAGACTTTCGTCCCCTTTCACCGTCCGTTCAACTTTCTTGACCCGAGTGGCAACAGTAGCTTTCCTGGTAATATTTCTTCTGGCAGGCCGATTGCAATGACTTGCCTTTTCCTTCTTTATGTCAATCCGCGAAACCAGCGATGTTAACCAGGAATTCAGGAAGCCAGTGCTGCAGACAGATGCACATGCCCGGCAACGCTAGAAGTCCTAACAACACGCTCTCCACGAGAAGAGCGGTCTGTCATCCCACCCCAGTCTAGAGAAGTCCAAACGAGATTGTTGCGCGTTCCTAGCGTGAAGCACAGTGTTCCCAGGTGCGCTCCCGGCAGCGAGCACGTTCGCCCTCATGCTGAAGCCGCCGCTGAGGCCAACAGTTCTGAAGTCCTGTTTCATACTCGGTCTCACGTACCTCCCACGGAATGACTAGCACCATCAAACACTCCTTGACAGTGGGGGTCTGGATAGCAGGCGGGTGAGCAGGTTTCAGAGAGAATTGGAAGAGCGGGAATCTGTGGACGAGGTGACACCTATAGTTTCTGGCATGTGTACCGTACGAGCTGGTGTGCACTGGGGACGAGAAAGTGAATCACCCGGGTTGCTGCAAGAAGGACTATGAAATTGCTGTTCTCCAGAGCAAAGTGAACTCTGGCACCGTACACGCAGTTGCTGGGGCCCAGGGAGAGACTAGCGTGCCGGCTACGTCGAGTCCCTAGAGCGGGGTGACGGCTTTTCGCGCCTAGGCTTTCCAGAAGAGAAGATTTGTTGGGAGGCGGTGCCTGGCGCCATAAGTGAGACAGAACTCCAGCTTTCGGCACTTCAGATTTGTTTCCCCAATTCGTTTCGGTTGTTATCGAGGCTTACTTGACTCGTCGAACTGCTGTTTCCCCCCGGGATCTCGTGCTGTCAGCTCGCTCTTGGCCTGCCCGCGAACACGTCTTGCTTAGTGTTGGTTTGTGACATCGAGAACTGGGGTTGTCAACACCACTGCGGGGCCGAAGTGTGATCCGGCTGCCACCATGAACCCTCATTGAACCAACCACCACGGCCAGACCCTCCTTGAGTATAAGGGTCTCCGTGCGCGTACCACACGGCTGGAACCTGTTGGGCCGCGGCCATGGCTCCAATCTGCTGCTGCTGCTCTGCTATCAGCTGCTGGTAGTACATATTTTCCTGGAGTAAGGAACTGACAACAGGGTTATAGCCGGACCCGAGCACTTGGGCCGCTGTGGCAACTGTGTCTGACCCGGCTAAGCCGTTGGGCATGTAACGCTCTGCAGCAGGCGAGGCATAGAAGTTGAAGTGGTGTTGAGGCACGACAGCGGACTGAGCCGCGAGACCTGGGCTAGAGGGAGGCGGTGTCTTCGGCTGGTAGAAATGAAAATGAGTCTGGCCACCCTCTTGCCTATCTACCCGGGGGGCCTCGATGCTCTGTGCCTCGCAGCATTCTCGGAATGCCTGGGGGAAAAAGCTTTGACTGTTTCGTGGTCTCTCTTGATGTGGTGCTAGTGAGTGGTAGGCGGAACCGTTGCTTCTCGTTCTGACTGAGTTCTGGTCTTCATGGTAGTACACTCTTCGGTGAGACAGATGCTCCCCGTCCATGTTGGCAGTCTCCGGATAGACTACTCCCTCCGGGGCTCTCACCGCCGCGAAGTCAGGTAAGGGCCCGCTACCGTGCCTTCTCGGGCGACGCTCCGGGTATCTGGCACTGCAGGGACCTCTCGCCTGACCGTATCCTGGAGAGTATGCAGTGTCGCGTTCATCCCTCAGTGGGAATCTGTCTGTCGACTTCTGCCTCCACGCCCGCGCGGTGCCAACACTGGAACCCGTCGGACGCGAAGGCGGACACCTGCCACCATGGCGAAACGGTCCCGCTGACGGCGGTGGACTAACTGCACGGCGGGATACAAGCGGCAACGAGCCGTACGTGTGCGGAAGGGAGTGGCCCGGAGGTCTGTGCGCACCCGGACGGGGGTGACGCCCTGTCGAAGGGGACCGGGACGCGCTTCCGGCATGGAGAAAGGGTCTGTCTCGCGCGTCGGGTCTGCTACGACTATAAGTTCGAGAGGGCCCAGCGGTCTCGGCTTGCCAGCAGGACGAGGGGTGCCTCTGAGTAAACTGCGGGCTGGGGATAGCCCCCCGGGGACTGGGGCCTGTGGAGTGCGATCGACAAGCTCCCGGGTGGCCACGGCTTTCTAGGCCCCGCTCTGCCCTTGACCCGCAGCAGGGTCTCGCTTCAGAAGGATGCATGCCTGGTCCCTCCTGCCCACATGAACTGTTCCTAAAGCCTCGATGTGCACTGTGAGAGTGATGAAGTGTCCGGCCGCTACTCGGGGCAGCTGACGACGGCCTGCAGCCGGAAGGCGGAGCAGTGTGCGGTGGGTGAGCCGCGGAAGTCTGCATCCCAAACTGATGTGGAGCGGCCCTGGGCCGTCCCCGATGCCGCTGGCCTTCCCAAGAAAAGTGACGGCTCTCCGGGGGCGACAACCCTGCATGTGGAGGCGGCCGAGCAGGGGAAGGGCGATGCGGACCCCCATAACGTCCCGGAGAAGGAGGACATGGCCCCTCGCGTCCCGGAAAAGGAGGATATGGCCCCCCCCGTCCTCGAGAAGGGGGATGCGGCTCCCCATGAGGTCTCGGAGAAGGAGGATATGGCTCCCCGTAAGGCCCCGGAGAAGGATGATGTGCACCGCCGTAAGGCCCCGGCGAAGGAGGATGTGGACCGCGGTAAGGCCCCGGAGAAGGAGGATGGGGACCGCCGTAAGGCCCCGGCGAAGGAGGATGTGGACCGCCGTAAGGCCCCGGCGAAGGAGGATGTGGACCGCCGTAAGGCCCCCTTGGTGGGGAACGCCCATATGCGACGGCAGGGGCCGGGCCCGGGGAAAGTGAATGACGCCTTCTCCGGAACAGCGGCATCGTGTGAGTAGCAAGTCATGTCTTACAGCCACCCGTCGCAAAACACCCCCCGCTGCTGCCTCACTCTTGCGTGCCCTCCAGCAATGAGGGCTGAAAGTCGCGTACCCCCGCGATGGCTGCTCACTAACACCTTGTGCGTATAGAGTTTCTGCGGCCCGCAAGAGTGAAGTCGAAAAAACAGCGGTGCAGCTGTCTGCAGGCCCTTTTCTATGCTTGCAGGTGTTCGGGTTGCGTTTTCTGCAGACCCGAGAAAAAACGGAGTCGGACCGGTGGATGTAGTCTACATGGAAGGCGCTTGAAATGCACTTTTGCCTTTATCTTCGTAAACAAGAAGATAGCCGGATCGCGATACTCGCTGCTGGTGAACAAGTTATGAGACATTTGGATTCCCGGGGGGGACAGCTGCACCCATCTTGTGCTGTAGAAGGGTATTGTTCAAACTCCTCCAAGATGCGTTTAGCCACCTTACAGCGGGGCGGAAAGTGTTCTAAAGTGTTGCGGGATGCTTGCCATGTGCGGACTACTCTGATAGGCGCTTTTTTTTCCGGGGCTTCCGAGTCCCCCCGGGTCGAGAACGACCCGCCAGGGCTCAGCCGCCCCCTCACGTGGGACACGGAAGGAAGATGTCAGGACACTCGAAATAAAGCGAAGTGCACTCAGAATGCTGAGCCTAGCGTGAGCCAGAGGCCGCAGTGGCGTGGGAGGGTTTCCACCTTTGTTTAAAAGTGTGTATCTGTAAACTCCCAGGGGCTGGGCGGGCCCCCCTTCGTCGCTGACCCCACAGCTTCTAGCGGATAAACACCCGTCGCTTGCCAATGGCAGTCTTCCTCTGTCACTTGGGCAAACTCAAGTCGGAGCTGGTTGCAAATTAGCGGGTACCTGGTGCTGTCTTCAAATACTTCCGCTCAATCGTCTTTCACGCCCTTTCACAATGCCAACCCTCAGAAGGCAGGGACACGTCGACCTCCAGACGCTGGCCCCCCGGCCCAAGACAGTCACTCCACCAAAGCGGAGTAAGCCTAGAAGTCAGGGAAAGGGCACCGCGGCAGCTGACGGCTTGCTAGTGGGCCGCCCGCCCGGATACTTCTCTTTCGGCTACGAGGGCAGCTCATGGATCGCGTAGCGCAGCTGAGAGCGGCGGCGACCTCATCGCCTAAGGGTGCAAACATGCCGCGAGCGCTTACCACTGTGTCCCTCGATGAACAAGCACCACTCTTCGGTAGCAGCCACGATGCATGAGGTGACACGATGGGGGCCCGACCATTCTGCCTCCGAATTGCAAGCCAGTAATTGTAAAGCTGAGCACTGTGACTAATGGCGAGACCGGACAACCACCAAAAGGAACCAACAACTCTAGAGAGACATTCTTCCGCTACCTCGGCACGTACGTGCGGAACCTCTCCGTGTGGATGGCGGTGAGCAAGCGTGTAGCGGGAACTCAGTGCCAGCGCGTCCCTTTCCTGTGCTGACAGTTGAAACATTGGCTGCCGGGGCTGGTCCAGCATTCTCGAGTCAGGCGAGCTTAGAGGTAAGACGACACGTACATGACCGGACGCTGAGTGTGTATCGCGTGCCACCCACACTACCCGCGACGAGCGGCGACCTACACGCGAGCGTCTGTCTGCCTTGGCTTGAATTTGCGTTGACTGACTTCGCATTGGCTTGTGCCACCCACCAACCACCAGAAACACATCAGCGCTGATTGCTGCCTTTGAGCGCCAGCAATTGCTGAAATCCTTAGCTGGAGGTTAGAATGGTCGAGGGAGTTCGGACCAAGGCCCCAATAGAGGCCTGACGTTCATTCACCCTTCGTGTGGATCGCAATCTGGCAGGCATGGCAGCAAAAGACAGAAGAAACAATCAAAAAGGCGGTAATAAGCAACTGTGAACCGAAGCACATCAACAAACAGAAGGCTCACCGTCTTGTAGTTTCGCAGTTTGGGAGTAAGTCAGACAGGGACGTGGGTGCGGGAGCAAGTCGCTGCCTCGACGCCAGCTCTCGTCACCTCCTGGGATCCGCAGCAACCTGTTTCAAATCGAATGGCAAGGTGCGCCCAAGTCACAATGCGTCTTGTCCGAAGTCGTCACGCGAAGCCAACAACGCGTAAACACTTATCTCCAGACCGTTTTGGGTAGAAGCAGCGTCTTCGTAAACATGGACACAACATGTACTTTCGTCGTACAGACACAATCGTAGGATACACAGTGCATCTGCGAGCCCTGAGGAAAGCAGTTGAACAAGTGCGAACAAGCCTGCAGACAAGTTCACAGGCTAACTCCGGTTTGTGTGCCTGTCAGATAGAAAATCAGTTTTTGACCCGCTTCGCGGCACGGCTCGAACACGAAGAACCAGCCCTATCAGTACTCCAAGAACAGGAATCGCTCAGCGGAGCTGTCAGCAGACGCATCCCACCCCGGTGATCTGTATCCATGGCCACGCTCCAGTGAAAACAAAGATTGATCGTAGGTGTTTCCACATGCTTATCCGGATGATGAAACCCGACTACACAATCCCCCAGACACTTTCTGCAGAACATCTCTTGCTTTTGAAAAAACTGCTAGAGCGTCCCAGGGGGCTGCACATCGCGACAATGTAAGCCGTCCGCGGGCATGTCCGCAGACAGGAGGTATAAATGAAGAACAGACCACTGGAAACAATAGCCGCTACGCCGACTTCTCAAGCGGTTCCGAAACCAGCACGTAGATGAGATTGTCACACAACCTATCTCCGAGGAGAGCCTTAGCCTCACAGGCACAGGCAACCTCAGCCCGTTCGCGGTGTACACTGTCAGTGCTGGAAGCAGTAGTCACCTAAACCGAACATCTCTCTACTTATACCTACATATACCTACATATAATTATAGTTGTGCATATGCATCTATGTGTGTATATATGTATATATATGTACATATATATAATGCATTTTTACATAGTTACGTATCTATGGAGGTAGAGAGAAAAACAAGCGATTTTCCAGCGAATTTTCTTCCGCGGAAGATTGCTGCTGATCCAGTCGCTCTGTTTATGGGTTCTACGCTGTCGACTGCCGCTCTCTCTCGTCTTTTCAGGCATTCCATACAACCCAGGTTACTGCCGTAATGTGCTTGGCGGCTTCTTCACTTCCTAGGCTCTCAGTACCGTGGAGGGGGCGAAGGGCCGGGAGATAGACCTGCATTATCCGTCGGCAAGCCAGTGGTGACGGTATCACCGCACAGTTAATCGCACTTCTCTGGCCACTGCTAGTTCCCTCGGGGGTTCTGTGTACCGCTCTGGAACGGTACACGTGAGGCGCTGGTCGAGGGAAAAATATCGCATCGACCGGAACTACATTTAAAACAAAAACTCCATGAAAACTAAACACTGATGTGTTTGCCATGGTTCCTGTGACCTACGGTCGCCACACGATAAGGCGCAAGAAAAACAAGCGCCGGCTCCGACACACAACCGAGTGCGGTCACCATGATCGCATTACCTAACACACTCTGTTTGGTAATGCATGATTTTCTGTGGCAAACCGACTCGAAAACTGCATACCAAGCAGCAGCCGCCTTTGAACCGTCGGGCTGCACTACCTCATTACCCCCTTTCTAAGCCCGGCGGCTGGCTGACCCCACCGCTGCAACGCTGGAGCTGGTATCCTGAACTTGAGCTGACTAGTTCGCTGACTGTCTCGCGGAGACGAGCCCCGCCTCGCAAAGTACGGGTGTGACAGGCGGCAGAACAGCCAACCTGAGAGACTGCGTCACTCTTCAGAGCCTATGAGGTTCCATTTACCACCCCCTGATGGCACAGCCATGATGATCCACACTGTCGGCCTTGGCTTAGCGTCGACCAGCAAGTATTAGAGAAAACTACACTTGCTGCATCAAGTTTCTCCGGTTGCCTGCAGTCTGCACTCCAGGCCAGCTGTGACAGCATTGTACCATGAGAGAAAAAGACGCCACCGGAGAAACATGTTCCAACGGCGAAGTAGCGCCAAAAAAAGCAACCCTGACACCACACCAGAGAGTTGATCTGTTCACCAAGAGTCCGGCACGCGATGCATGCACGCAGCTGGATCAACATACCGCCAACGAGAACACTAGGGGGGAAGAACCTTCATTAGCTACTCTTTTCGTCTCCGCGATCGAGTGGACACAAAACAATGCGGAAGAAAGCTGGTCTCTCGGGTCATGGTGTTGAATTGCAACCGACTGTGGAAGAAGCACTGAGTCTTTCAAGTCAGTTGATCTGGGCGGAACAGAATCGGAATCGCAGGCAAACGCAAGAGGCCAAGCTGCTGCCTCCTGTAGACGAACTACACGACGATACATGCAATTCATGGTCAGCAGGACTTCGGAAGAGACGCGGATAAAAACACTGGAAAAATAGAAAAGACAGGGTGCTTACTGCTAACTACTATGAAGCCTTCTTCTTCTCATGAAAAACCAAGCGAAAGTCATCACTGACACACACTCGCACAAGTCCTACCACTCACAAAGATCTCACTTATCACCTGTTCGGCACACCAACCAAAGAGAATGAGGGAGACAAGCGACAACACCACCACCAACAACAACAGCAACGGTCCACACCGACACGAGCGCTAAAGAGGCAACACAAAAAAACTGGCATATCTCAGAGGCAGCCAGGCTAAAACCGACTTGGCGGGAGGGTAGGCGGGAACTACAGACGTGCTCAAGTCAGGAGCTCCGCAAACCCAACCCTGCACTGCAGACTGCCACACTCGGAAAGGAATCTCCTTCAAAACTCGTGGTGTTGCGGAAAAAAAGAAAAACCGAAGCACTGCAGAGTCCGCGGACTCCTGCCACGCAGTGGAACAAACGACGAAAGCAGAGCCCGCGTAGGAGGAAACAGTGCGCGTGAGCCCACACATGCGGAACCAAGTGGTAGTTCAACCCTTGAAAATCTCAGCTGTCGGAAAAAAAGTTCTCCATTCGCCGCTCCAGGGGGTCGGTCTTCCATAGCTCTCATCATTCTCTCTACTCATCCTCACTCCTGCGGCGGTGGGTTACGTGTCGAGACTTGGAGGTCTGTACCCGTCAAATTCCTGACTGAAGAAAAGACATGCAAGTACACACATAGATAGATAGGTAGATCCACGGCAGTTCGTACCGTCGTACGAACTGGGGATGTGAGCTGTTACACTTAAGAAGCATGACCGAGGTTTTTACCACTGAAGTTCCATCGAGCAGAAACTCCCGCGAACATAAGCATGACAAAGAAATCGTCTTATTTCCCAGGCGAGTAGATAACAGAAACAAGTCAACGACGCCCCCCCTTCATGAGGACCTTAGAGCAGCAGCTCGGGAAGCTCACAAGACAAGCTACCTCTCTCTTAGCATGTACAACAACGTACCTTCGTATGAACCCGAAGCACTTGACGCCTCGCATGCCCTCGAATTTCAGATCTTTCAAACGGAAAGAAAAGTTACTTGGCAGCTCCTCACATGGTCTTCCTTCCCTGATTCCACAAAGAGAGATCCCCATGTGAATCAAAAGGCTGGACAAGCTGCACGCGAAGTTTCTGAGGAAGACTTCCACTCCTGTTCGCTAAAGAAGGCTTAAAGGAAATAATAACCAACAGGATACACTCCTCACAATGTCTGCATTCTCAATGAAAGAAAGAAAACAGTTGATTTTCTCCCTCTCCTCCTTGCAGAGCAGGCATTACCAACCTATATAAGGAGCACCCTAGCTACACCATGCAGCGTCATGATAACGTTATGAAAGAAGAGCTTGAACAGTCACTAGAGTCAACATCGCTGACTGGCCCCCATCTTGCTGCCGTAACCTTTTCTCATTCCTCATTCAACACTATTCTATACCCACACCGTTAGTTAAGGTAGAGGGTCAACATAATGCACGAAGAGCAGAGATAGCTTCACCAGGGGCAGCAGCAAGGACTCCACGAAGCTTGCCAGCGGAGTCGCGTCCGTACTAACTACAAACACTAGTCATAATATGTCTACGATACACAGAGAGAGAGGAAGTGAACGACTTTTGACAAGAAATATTTCAGTTTTTTTTCATGTGTCGAGATATAAAGCCCCGCCAAGACTCTCTAAGAAGCATTCATGCATGACAGGAGACAGAACCCACTGACTTTTGTGCTTCTTCAGCGGCTTTCAGAGCGTCGAGACACTGCTGCCACATGTCCAGATTCTTCTCTCCTTGAACGACAAGTTCAGAGACAGCAGGAAGGAGGTCGGCTAAGGCTCTGAATTGGTCGAGAACGACAAACGATAGAAATCCTATTTGAGACTGAGTCCTGTAAACAGAAAAGAGAGAGAGCGATGCCAAAGAAAACGTCATCCATGATGAGAATGGTGGTCAAAAGAAGAAGACAACGCTCAATCTCGTGAAGGAAAAACCAGACATTTCGCACCTCCCAGACTGCACACATTTGTTGAAACGTTTTGCATTTAAGCTATCCGTCGACGGGACGTCCTCCTGTCTATCCACCCCGAAGAGACACATAACTAAGTAAGATGGATGAGGGTCGGCGACGCACGTCTATGAGGGATAGACACACGTGTGCATGCAGATGAAATGAGGCCCAAGAATACGGACGAAGACAACTAAGGCAGTTCCTCAATGGGTAGGCGAATCTAGGCAAGACATATATATAGATATGTTCATGACTAGATTCAGCTATACCTATCTCCAGGAATAGTTACGAGAAGACCTCCTCAGCATCTACGTACGCGAGGGCGTCTACACATGCATGCTGCCAGCAAATGACAAGCTTCCACCCGCATTCTCTAGATACAGACACTGACAGATGAATAAACTAAAGAAAGACAGATAGATAGACAGATGAAGATAGATCGAAGGGTCGATAGGTAGACAGATAGGTAGATGTACACAAGACACATGATGCACAAGGACCCTGTCACTGTACACTTGGACAGTCACCCGACTAGAACGCCATCATCTGAGTGCGTCGGGATCTCCCAGCCAGACCGCACCCTCAGAAGAGAAGAAACTTCCTCCTCTTCAGCAGCTATCTGTAAGGGATCTATCTCCTCTAGGAAAGTCTCACGAGAGAAGAAACAACAGACTGCCATCATCGAAGGCAAAAATGCACTCGTCTAACGCCTCCCCCCCCCCCCCCCCCTGTCTCAGGAAAGCCAACCGCATTCTCCCTAGTGCTCATTGACCTCCTCGAGACTCCTTGAAACTTTAGACTATACAACATGCATGCAGGCATGCGAGAAGTCTTCGTACAGCATCAACTCTCCGACTGGGCTTACCTCTGGAGTTCTGTCCTAGAATCCATGAAGACCGAGACAGGTAAACCACAGCGTTTCTCTAAGTCCACCTGTGCGTTGAACTCCTGTGTCACTAGAGAAGCCCACTGAATATTTCTACCGCCGCTCATAACGGGATTGCAGATATCGGCGCAATGGATCAGACACGTGACAAGCAGCGATCGATCATCCTCGCCTCCTAGCTCTTCTCTTTCAGCTGGTTTTGTACGACAAACCATACAAGATGAGAGAACAAGGGCGAAGGAAGATGAGACGCTTGCCAAGCCGGGCGGGCGGTGGAATGCGGTAGACCTCAGAAGCACTTTCAGACCCGCATGTATGTAGACACGAACCAGGAAGACATACCGAAGCGAGAGATGAGCTAGCTACCCAAATAGCCGCCCCCTCCTATACAGACGAACGATATGGCTATGCCACTAGACATTCACTCACTATCGCTTTCCCCTTGAGGCGCTGTGGGCATCAGCGGACTGTAGGCGTCGAGTGTACATTCACATGGTAAGGCTCCCTGGGGACAACGAGAAAGTTGTCAGCATCCAAGAAAGAAAAAAGTTCCGCCTATCTCTCTACCGATAAACCAATCCTATACCCGAAAGAAAGGCATACGTATATATATATGTATATATATATATATGAATCTATCTCTCTCGTGCTATCTCTGGAGTAAATAGATGAACATACGTCCGTAGACGAAGTATCTTTGGTGCGAAGGCAACTTTCTCAAGAAACCGATCATAACGAGAAACATCCTCCACGACCAAGGTAACTATTGGTCCCTTCACCTTATGTAAACCAAACACCCGTCAGCATGCACTTCTCTCTCTTTGTCTCTTTATCCGCCCGTGCGTCTTCCTTTCTATCCAACCGCTCTTCTTTCTTCTTGCCATCCTATTTACTAGACGCACTTGTTTTCATCTGGGCACGACGCTTCATAGCATCATGATGTTGGCGGAAGAGCTCCATATCAGTTGAGAAAATAGCCTGAATGACGATCTTTCTCAGCTCAGCAAAGGATGTTACAATTCGATCATCGACTTCGCCTCGACTACCTAGCGGTGCCCCACCCCCTGCTGTGCCGCCCACACCTGGAGCCGCCGCTAAGTCCGGAAGTCTTCGCTCTCCAGCGCCGTACATATTCAACTCCATAAGGCTAAAAGAAGAGTGATGAACAGAGGAGAGAAACACAAGGGAAGTGTATATACACCAGGAGACGCCGACTGAATACGGTCCTCCTTGCTACACGGTCTGCTGCTACTTTTCTCTTGGAATCGGTAAAATCTGTTGCTTATCTCTCATGCGAGCAGCCAAGCTAGGATGACACGGCTGTATCGTCAAAGTATTGTCACCCAACGATATCCATCCGCAACGGCCTTGTTCATATATATATATATATACGTAGACACGTGTGTATATGTACACATGTATCAGTGCATATGCATATGTATCTATGTATATATATACATATATGTATGTATCGACGTACATGAATGTATCCGAGCCTCTCTTCTGGCTGCATTTGAGGCTTGACTATGAAGAACCCAGACGTCTTCAAGGCACCCAGAGGAGCATGTGATGACAACGAAGCATGGGCGCGCAAGGCAAGAGCATGGAAAGGCAAACATCTCTCTCACTGAGTTTTCTCCACTTCACGTGAAATACACAAACTCTCCGAACGAGATGTTGTCCCAACGGACTCCCTTCACTCGCTCATACATCTCTGCCCAACACAAATTCATTAAGACAAGAGCACAAGAAATACATATAGACCCATGTCTATACAGTACACCATGTACATATGCGTGTGTGTGTATGTAAGTTCGGTTGTCTCCCGACCTTTTCTACACACCTTGTACTTTTCTCCTCCCTCAGCTCTTTCCTTCATAAAGAACAAGAACGTCACGCACCCATTCATCTCTGACACCCACAGTCCCGACAAACTCCGATTCTGCTTAAAGTGAGGAGACAAGTATAGGTATGCAGTGGACAAGGGTGTCATTCATTGCATTCATTCCCGAGGAAAGAAAAAGATCTTTTGAGACTTACGTTCGGACAGCAAATGCCGCATGATGATTTTCAAGGACAGCCTTATCGTTATACATGATCGACAAGGGGTGGAGGCTAGCTCGAAGGAAAGCATTGTTTACTCCTGGATGATCAACGTCATGGCTAAGAGCTGCCCGTCCACGACCCAACACAGAAAGAGAAAGACATACACGCCTCCTCCATCTTCAACATCCATACTGAGGTCTTATATACGAGTAAATGATTCTATTTTCTTCGCTGGAAGCTGTTCACTAATGCTATGCTATCTTGTCTCTTTTCGGATGGAACTGCAGAAGAGAGTCTGACACTAGAGGAACACAGAAGCAAAATTCATCCCCAGCTGAAATTAATTATGGATGGCAGACCTTCTTCAGAGTATAGAGAGAAAAAAGAAGAAGAACAACACAAAGCGAAAGAACACGTAACACACCAACGCAAACAACTCCACAAATACACCCATGCACATATGTGATATATACATCTATAGATACATATATGTATATATATATATATACCTGAACGTACAAGGGAGTTGTACGCTGGGCCTGGGGGTGGCTGAGCCCCCCCTAGTCTGTGAGCATAGGAAGAAATAGATATAGACATCTTTGTATACACGCAGCATACATGTATTCCAGACAGGTAAAGAGAGGAGCAGAGACTATGAATATGGGTGGCTGCGAAGACGCAAGGAAGCTTCGTCACTCCGTGAGAAGAGAGCTCATGCCTACCTGCAAGGAGAATTCCAAGCTGCTCGACAGAGCTCAGAATACTCCGACACCCACAGGCAGAGAGGAACATCCAGCACATCTGAAAAGATGAAAAGCATCCAACATACTTAATACACAAGCATAACTTCTCAAGAATAGATAGAAACTCCAAACATACCTCATCGCTGAGTCGCCCGCGTCGATACACAAGAATCCGCCTCCCCCCCCTTCTCTTTCTTTACATTCCTACGCACCAAACTTAGACATGGAGTAAAGCGAGAGATATAGAGGTGTCTTATGCATATATGCAGCGATCCGCGGCAGAAAAAGCATAATACATATCGAGATTAACCCGCCACTCAACCTAGTTATCTTGGCTACGAGAGAGTCCTGATAGGATCGACAGCATAGACGAAGACATCCATAATTATAACAAGAACCACCACCACAGCCCCTTTCCCCCCTCTGCCCGTCTGATGTCCCTCCTAGAGACCTCAAGAGACCCTTTGAGGAGAGAAGCAGCACACACGTCAGAGAGAAGTTCTGACTGAAATTGGGCTGACTTTATGACAATACCTGGAAGACATGTATAGCATGATAGAAGTTATGATAGGGGTTGTCGGTATGATACCCATCACGGATTGTAGCAAAGAATTGTCTGAGCTTCTTCTCCTCCTTGCGTTCAAGTAACCTCAAGTCATCAAGAGCGAGAAGAAAGAAAAGCTCCATATCATGACTGCTCCGTCGCCAGACATCTAAACTCCATCCTCGATACTGGGCTAGTATCAACTGCGAGAGAAAAGAGAACAACACACAAGGGGGGACTTCTCTTCTATCTCACGTGACTATATACATATGGACACCTTATACACACTTACTGGGTATATACACATAGACTTACTTGCTGTAAACACATATACACTTACGTGATGTATATATACATGTATGTAGAACTGTTGTCAATGTAGGGACAAAAAGATAATAGACGTGTATGGGGAACTGCAGACAACACAAGACTGACTCAGTTACAATACCTATAGAAAGTAGCACCATGCGTACTTGGGATAGAAAAAGTCAAAAAGTCTGACGCCCCACATCACAACCGACGAGACACTCCAGTGACAAGACAGACAAGTTGCTGTAAGGTTAAGAATATCCCAAGGTCTCCCCCAGTCTTCAAGAGGCAAGCCTTCCTCTCCACGCCAGACAGGTCGCTGTAGAGGAGCACTTGATGATAGATACGAAGTGCTTCTATCGGCGGAATGCACTCCATGCACACTCGAAAGCCCGGCAACAGATATTTGGAGACCTCGAGAATGCCATCCATGCTGTGAGGATTTTTAACACTAGGAATGACTGCAAATATACAGACATCTCTCTCTTTCAAGATATCTATGAAACATGATCTTCTTCTCCATCCTTCATCCTCTCCTCTAGAAACCTCCATTCGACTCCGCACAAGGGACACCTGAGAGTCATCAATCCGTTGTTGAAGGATCCAAATCATCTAGTATCTTCAGAGACACCGAACCGCACACGTATGAAGATGAGCATACGACTGCATGCAAATACATCCACTTCAGCGGAGTTCTCAAGCAGGATTATGTATGATGTGAAAGAGAGAGGTATTGTGGTCGAGTCTACCCATCATAAGTGATAGACAACGGTTTCGATCCTTAATACCTTTTATGACCCACCCCCTCCCTCGAACTTACATCCTTTCTTATTGCTTTCATGTGTCTTTCACATTTACTTAATGCCGCGGAGAAGACAAGACTTGGTAAGGATGAAGCTCTTCTTCTACGTCGTGTGACTCTTCTATGTCCCCCTACTGTCTTCTGAGACAATGCTGTATTCGTTCTCCCAACAGGCACTGCTGCAATAGATGCTCCCGGAGGTAGACCGGTCTTGGCACCAACTCTCATATCTCGTGACTCCTCAGGCGTCTGCCCCTTCCTCAGGATTTCACTCACACCTTTCCTTCCTTTCCCACCCTCTCCTCCTGTCTCTTCACTGTCTGCATGTCGAAGAGTTGCGCTTCCACGTGCTCCAGTCATCGTCATCCATCTCTTTTCAGCGCGTTGTTCTGCATAGCCATTCAATGCCGCCGCCATAGGGCGCCATGCCCCCTGTGAGGGGGTGAATCCCCTCCTATCGTCTTCTTCTTCATCTTCTTCATCTCTTGTGCCAAAAAAAGTTCCACTTCGGAACAAGATGCCATCGTCTCCGCCTTCCTCCTCCTCTTCTCCTCCTCCTCCTCCTCCTCTTCCTTGACGAGGATAGCGCGAGAGAACGCTTCTTTCAGATAGAATATCACGACCATGGGGGGTACCTTCTCCTACGACCACCCCGGCTTCAACTCCGTTTTCTTGCTGACTCTGGAGAGCAAAGTCCGTCTCTCCCTCTGCATCTGTATCGGCTGAGACGGACCAGGGGAAACTCCCGTCGCGGCTCTTCAACTTCCACGACCTTGAGGGACATGGCGCTGTATTGTATCGCTGCAGTGAGCAAGGCATGCCGCCGGGCATGCGCTGGGCTAGACACACAAACCAGACCATTCACGAGGGACAGAAACAAAGAAACAAACATGTCTATGACAGGAAAGAAGAAATAAAAGAAGAAATTTGAGCCGTATCGTGTCGTCATAGAGTGAGACCAAGGCATTCCGCTGTAGTCTGTTAGAGACACACAGCGATATACATGGTGACGAGTCATATGAACAAAGCACATACAGATGACAAGACAAGAAAAGAACAAAAAGAAAACAAAACAGCGAAGAAAGAAAAAAAGAAAGAGAGGCATCACACCACCATTGTACCCTCTGTGTCGCGATGTATGTACGGATGTTTCGAAGACAGAAAACTTAAGGATTCTCTGGCGAAAAGAAAAAGAAGAAGAAATTTCAAGCAAGGGTGTCATTGGTGTACACCTTCATTCTCCCTTCGCAAGTGAAGAGAGCCTCGGTCATCTCTCAAGTTGATGACACCTCATCGTTGCTGTAGATGATAAAGGTGTAGATATCTAGTTCATACGCATGCACGAGGTACAGTGCCTGACGTCTTTGCTTGTAGAAAGTCTGTAGAAGCGAAATGCCGCAAATGTCAAGAGAGGCTCCTCTCTCTCTAGTCTTACGACAGTTCGCACTCTGAGGGAAAGAAGAGCAGGGAGGTCTACGTTCACTGCATGTATATCTACAGCCCTCACGGTATCTATCTAAACCATCTCAAGTCCTCCTACGTACGTACGTCATTCTTCTTTTGTTCTCTTCAAGAAAGATCTTCTCCAAGTGAGATAGATAGATAGATAGATATTCACAAGATCCTATAGACGACTGCTATGCCTAACTTTAATAAGCAAAAAGAAAGAAAGAAAAACTCTCGTCCCTTCACCAACAGAACTGACTTGAGAAACCCCATCGAGATAAAAAGCTGTTGCAGGGGTCTGCCTGTATTATTAAGAAAGAAGATATCATAGGACAGAGCGCATGCATGCAATATGTGTCTACAAGAAGCATATGCTAGATATTCTATATATACTCATTACAGATTCACCATCAATCGCT
The DNA here is from genome assembly GCF_002600585.1 of Cystoisospora suis. Classification (NCBI taxonomy): domain Eukaryota; phylum Apicomplexa; class Conoidasida; order Eucoccidiorida; family Sarcocystidae; genus Cystoisospora; species Cystoisospora suis. Next base: position 46,425 of record NW_027154432.1, read on the forward strand.
AGGAGAGACACCACCCCACTCTTCTTGACGAAGGCTTGCTTTCTTGCTGAATGCCACGGAACTCGTATTAAGGTATCGCTTGGTTTCGATAGCTGAGTCTACTTCCTTAGCATGGCGGTATGCATCTATGCTCGGGAGTGACCCCACTTGATCAGAATAAAGCTTAAGCTTTAGGGTTAGCAAGAGCTTCCCACAACTGGGGAATTGTGAGAAGCTCTTGATCCATTCGCAGCGTGCATGCGAGATACACGCACGATATCTTTTATGAAAGAGCTTCTTCACCTCTGAAAGCGGAGATAGCATCTCTCTCTAGAGATCCATTGCAGGCCGCTGAAACCGAATGAGGTAGAAGAGGAACATCGCCATCCTCTGTAGAGAAGAAGCCACCTCCACGTGAAGATCGTATGAGTGAGATTGACTTAGATTCTTCGATGCCACGACGACGTGGAAATCCTCTCTCATCTCCTAGATTCTTTTCATCGCGTCCTTTCTTCTTTCTTCTTCCTTCTGCATCTGATGCCATGGAAGAGGGTGAGGAGACACCTGCTCTCTTGAGATATCTAAGTCCCCCTGCAAGCTCATCTAACTCAGGAGCAAGTGACTGACATCTACGAAGGCGCCGAAGAAGTTGTCTCTTATCTTCTTCTACAATGGTCTATGGACAGCATACACATCACATACGACACACGGGCGCAAGAAAACGGATACAGCTGAGTATCAAAGAGATATGAGAAATAGATGCAGACGCACATAGAATAAAGAGAGAAACACTTAGGTAGACAAAGCCAGACATATACAGATAGATGCACACATACATACATACATACATGCATACATACATACACACATACATACATGCATACATACACACGTAAAACTGGTGATCGTGATGAGACGTCCTTCAAATGGATGAAGAGAAGACCCTAGAGAAACTAGACTAGGGACAGGCTAAGGTCCAGGGAAACTCCATGTCAGTAGCCTTGGTATGAGACCCCTAGACTGTCTCCACCACGTATATATATGTGCGTGTGCATGCACGCGGGCGAGATGTTTCTGATAATGAATGCCGTCTCTGCGGAATGTCGCAGGACGGGTGGTATTACTCAGCAGTACCAACTATAGACATTCTGCGGCATCGATAAGAAAGCATACACTTAAAGAAAAGAGACACTTCATGGAAGAAGCTCTCAGAAATCGACTTCCGTGTATACTTAGCTGACGTCTCTATCCTTAGAAACGTTGATACTATCCCACAGACCAAGATGAAAGGACAAACACGTGCACCTGTCACTCGAAGTTTTGGTAACGAAAAGGCAAAAACAGACGTATGCATGCATGCACGCTGCTCAGGTGTGGGGTGCGAGTAGATTTATGCATGCATGCATCATACAAACATATAAACACACTTCCTTACACATATCGAAACTTCCTCATGAGAATCGAGCAGACAGACAGTCGATGACAACCAATCCACCCTCCAAAACGCAAGACAAAGAAGTTCTCTCTACATTCTAAGATACCAGGCGAAGACGACAAAGGAGAAGAAGAACAAGATGAAGAGGAAGCGAAGAGAAGACTCGATCAAGAGCACCTACTTGAATTTCAGCTAACACCTGATCTGCATCTGCAGAAGGTCGAAGAAGTGCATTATCCCTCTCTCCAACCACATAAGAAACCATCGTCACCATGGGCTTAAGCAGAGTCATTCCGGCGACACACACGTTCGTTAGAGCTCCCCCGAGTGCATTCTGAATTTCGCACTGAATACACCGTAGATACACCTCATCTTCTCTAAAAGACAACAGTTCAACACAGGCAGAAAGAAAACAACGCGAGAAGAGAGTGAATGAGAAGATGGCCGAAAGAAGAGGGAGAGATACACACATAAAAAGTATGGAGAATGAATGTAAGAAATGACCAACAAGCGTTTCGATACTAGTGATTTCGATGGTCTCAAGACGCGCTAGCTAGCTTCTGACTGACTTGTCTCTGAAAGGGCATGCATTAAGAGGAACAAACAAATTTCACGCTGAAGAGTTGCTATTGAAGACCTAGTGTTGCTCTTTGTATGTGATGAACGCACACAGGAGGAATCTCTCTCAATCGTCTAGTAATGCAGTGAGAGACGGCCTGTCTAGGAAACCAGTCTTCATTCTATTAGCGGCAGCGATCCCCTCGCGAAAAATGTTGTATATGGAAATGAGTATGTCTATATATCCATGCATAACATGTAGATATACCTACGACACTCTGTATGTAAGTGGAAGGGAAAGATACAGACAAATTTCAGTCTATATCCTTACTCCATCCTTCCTGTAAACGACAACCGTAAAACTAGGAAGACCGTTCATACAGTCTCCTACTCATATCGGTCACATGGAGGAATGACTGTATAGAAGAGAAAGGCTCTCACATCACGGTAGACTGTTCCTTCTTTCCTAGGCCTTAGAATAGAAAGGAAGCTCTAACAGAGACAAGATGATTCTGTTCCTGCTCCTGGCTATTCCTGTAGAGTCAGTTGCACACGTCACCACCAAACTCCTACTATAGAAGCACAGGGTGAAAGGACAACCTCTCGACCCTCGTGGCCTATCTTCTGTCTTTCGTGATGTAAAGAAAAAGACACACACCTCTCTAAACTCAAGGAGAGAGAGACAAACCTCTGTTTTCAACAATATAAGAATTCATAGCTTCATAGCTGACAGACAAGTCTAGACACACGGAGATATGTTTTAGGTGTCCCGTCTTCCCACTTCACGTGAAACAGAAGGCCACCAACGGATATATATATATATACATATCGATGTCTTCTGTTCATCTCATGACCTGATATTGTCAATAGGAAAAAGGTAGATATACACCTCGACTGATTCGATTGACAAAGATGCCCTCTCATCACGCACTCGTCTTTTGAAGAGAGACGACGTCTCCTTCGCTTCCCTCCTTACTTGGTAAATTTGTGTGAAATCTTGAGAACATTCCCTACAGATAAAGACTGAAGCAGTTGATCTCCATATGATAAGCGCTGTCTCTCCAGTGGACTGCATGCAGGACAACTACATCGAAACTCCCCCCCCCCTCCATCGATACTTCCCAACGTTGCACTGAGATCGGTCGATGCTCTCTTTAAACCACCTCCACCGCGCCCCCCTGTAGGACTATTACCGCCGCCAGGAGGAAGAAAGCTGCCTCGAGGATTTCCTGTTAGAAAGTTTTCAAGAGTGTCTCGTCGCGTATGGGATGCTGCAGTCGGTGCACTTGGCGAGTAAACAAGTAAAGGAGTTCCGTCAGGCGTTGTTGGGACCCCGACACTCGCATGCATGCGAGCTGAAGGCCCTCCACCCCACATGGGATGATGCAAGGGTGAGGGAGTAGCCGGAGAAGGAGAATCACGATAATATGCCATAGGGAGGTTACACACACAACGATTGATGAGAAGGAGAAGAGCCTTCACAAATCCTTGAGCGTTAAGGAGAGGTACAAGCACGGCAGCCCTGGAAAGAGAAGAAAGGCATGGACATCTAACAGAGGATAGATCAATAGTCAACGGGAGAGGAGGAGGCAAGATGGACATGTAAGAGAGAGGGAGGAAAGTGAAAAAGAGACTACCGCACTAGGAGAGAAGTGAACGAACACACAAATAGAAGTGTGAAGTTGCAAGCTCTGAAAGAAGAAGGATTAGTTACTATTCTCAGGCGTCACTCCCCATTCTGTGATAAGTGAAGAAGCATCATGACACGCTCCATCGACGAATGCACGTCCGCATGGTAGGTCCGTCGTGGTGATTTGCGCTCTTCTAGAGAAACTATCTGTAATACCCCCCAAGTAGCTATCTCCATGCTGAGAGACGAGAAGAAAACGAGCTTTCTTCTTTGCTAGACCAAAAAGGACGCGAACCTTGGATGGGATTCATTGCATAAGCGAACAAATAAGAGACAGACATCAAGAGATAATCTGCTCCCATCCTGAGATCCACAGAAGACAGGACAGAAGTGCCCTTTTCCACTCTATACGTAGTACACCTCTAGTGCGAGTTGATGTGAAACAACAACAAGAAGAAGCCGCCCCTCACCGTGTGTTGATCATCGCGAGACTATCATATTCTTTGTTGAGACCCGGAGGCACATCGTTGCAGATAACAATCCGTCCTCCCTGACGAGTTGCTTCACCTAAGAGAGGATGTGAGTAGGGTAGCGTCAGTCCTCTTGCTCTGTAGATGGACATAAGAGAGACGAGCAACCAGATATATTCAAAGTAACGAGATCAGACTTATCAATACACGAGAGAAAGGTCCCCCTGTCTGATAGAAAGAGAAATTCCTTGGAATGTATAGAACTCTTCATACATACCGGACAGAAGAGACCTCCCTACTTTCCGCAGACGATCAACATCACTCACCTCGTCTAAGTGTATATGAGTTATAGAAGAGCGGCAGTATGTAGGTATGCGTGTATCTTCGTACAGAAACGACAGTATTGTCTACTGTATTTCTAGGTCAAGAAAGGCCTTCCTCATTCATAAAGACCCAGGTATACACAATGAAACAGAAGCTGGTGTGGACGTATGTAAAGCCAAGAAGAGAAGTGACTCACAAAGACACCTTAGGAAACCTTTGGATTGTTGGAGACTTCTCAAAAGACTTCCACCTCAACTTACTTCAGCGCGCCGCCTAGACAGACAAAGGAGTTATTTTGCGCATCAACGATAAAGAAAGCGACTTGCTCAGCACTGAGGGTCGTATGGACAAGAGAGAGAAGACGTTCCACCTTCTTGACGGGATTCAAACTTTCCTACGGCATAACACACACCAAAGACTTCACTCAAGACATCTACTACATGCAATCTACAGAGAAATATCATCCTACATCACTAAGATGTACTGTAGCTCGACATCCCCTCCGACGGAGATATCGCTGACAGGTTTAGCGTTGATGTAGATAAGCGTCGATTCAATTCTAGACACGCGCTTGCTATCAATGCGTATAGGAAGAGACTCGAGAGAGAAACGTGGTGAAAGGATGACGATGAGAAGTCAATGCTATTCTCAGGAATCAATCAGGTTTCACGCTCCCCTAATGACCGATGAGTCGTCTGGTCTTGTTTGATTAAGGACATCCCTATCAACACCTAGCGTGAGTCTGAAGTCTCGGGTAAAAGACCTGTCGGCTCCTCCTTGCCGTCGGTAGTGCTTAACACATGACCCACTCCCTCTCCTTAAGAAGTTCCTCGTAGCTTGACGTCCTCATATTCAGCAACACCCAAAGTCATTTGCTTAGCCATCTACCGTCTGCATCCCACATTCATGCTGATACAGCCATTGAAGAACTGTAACTCTCCACCAACAGACTAGAAAGCAGACAGCCGTATGCCCTAAGAAGCAGTTTCCTCTCGACCGAGAGCCTTAACTCGAAGCAGGCTCTTGGAGCGAAGCACAGCCTGCATAGATGCAGCCAGTCAGACGGGTGGGTCTTCACACAGAGATCTATTGTACACAGGGGAGAGAGAGCCTTGTTTATGACCTACCTGGAAAACTGTTCGATGAAGTTCAAGCTGTAAAGCCTTCTTGGTGCGATCTCTGCGGAGCCATTCCACTTGTAAGACACTTAGGAGTAACTGCTCTACAGATGCTCCCAAGGCATCCATGAGCTGTTGCTGGGTCCCGTCAAGAACGCCACTAGAGAGCGGCTGAACGCATATAACTAGCCCCATAGGGACTCCTGCTTGAACTTCTTCTACTTCTGCCCCCGCACCAAGTAACTGCTGGTTCTTTCGAGGAGATACCGATCTCCACTGTTCTGATAGCATAGAAGTCCCTTCTACTACAGGACCACTATGCTGACGACTAGGAGAAGAATCTTCTCGCTGGATACCCGTGGTCGAACCGACCCCTCCTGCTCCGCTCGGATGATTACCAACAGCCTCGCCTCGTGACACTCGAGATTCAGTACTAGATGCCGATGCCGCAGCAATTCCACCTAAAGCTGTCCCTGAGAAAGAAGAACCAAAATCTTTAACTTGAAGTCCTTCTCCCCCTCCAGCTACCTGAGCACAGTTAGAGAACACGACCCACCACAGAAAGGAGAGACGAAGATAAGAAAAGTTCAAAGCGGGGAGGAGTGAGTGAAGACGAAAGAAAAGAAGAACGCTGACATCGCTCTTCTCCATTGAAAGAGTAAGACAACACACCGAGAGCCACACCCTCATACTAGAAGATGGTGATAACTGTGACCTAGCTATCCTCCGACAATCCGGTGGCTACAGCAATCATCTTTTTCTTCTCTTGCCGATACCAGGACAGCGCGAGGCCGCTAAATCTCACTGAGCTTGTGAAGACGTGGCACCCCCGGTGGCGGCGCCTGTGTGAAAAAAGTGAAGCCGAGAGTCGCACCATATGTCGCTTCTCTCATAGCATTTCCCAACCCCAAAACAGACATATATGTACGTATATGATCAAGCAGGTTAAACATGAACCTGCCATGCAGTAGCTTTCTTATGCGAACAAAGAGTAGTAAGCTTTCCCCCCTTAAAAAAAGAACACAGCCAAAGCACTGTGCGGTTAAGAGGACACGAACCGACACCCTTCCTCCTGAAAATGAAGACAGATACGACACAGGCAACGGGAAGACCACCCCACGGCCTCTATATCACAGAGAGGAGAAATGAGACTAAAGAGCTGGGGGGTATAGGATAATGGGAAACAGCAGCGCTGCACAATTGCATGCTTGCTTTTCCTCTAGAAAAAGGAGCCCCCTGAGAAAAAAAAAAGGAACCCGCCCGCGATAGCATGGGGCATGCTGCTGCAAGGGTCTTCGACGCCCACACCCCCGCCGAGTCAAAAGCCTCACTCCTGACGCCACAGAAGCCTAGCGGGACGTCACCAACGAACACGGGAGGAATCTACCGTGTATATATTGCGGCGGGTGGCACCAAGACCGTCTATCTGTACTTCCGTAGAGGCAAATGAATCCTTCTCCGCGGGATATCTCTACGAGATTGCAGACATTTCATTACTTCTAGTGGCCGTCCCCACTCCGAGCGACTAAAAAAAAAAAGTAGGACGGATTATGCAAATAGAGAAATAGTAATGGCATTCGTCACTGCCGCGGAGAGAGGAGTAGAACTCACGCATACTAGTAGTCCTCTTCTTGTCTGATCCGCAGTCGTCTTGTGATCGGCCCGCCCCCGCACCTCAGTACGGAATACACTTACACTTCTGAAATACACAAGTCTTGAACTGTCATACTGTATGCTTAGTGCCGATGACTACAGAAGGTTGCCTCTCCAAAAAAAGACACCAACAATAGAAAAATTAGCGACGTTGGTATAAGAGAAGCCTGTCGAACGACTCTTTAGCCATGTCCGACGGCAACCACGTGAGAAACAGACGCGTGGAAAACATTACGCATGCAGCGCACACGAAAAAGTTGGGAGACGTCACTTTGACCGCCTTCAGTCACCCGTATGTCCTACCAACGGTGCAGACGCTTGGGCTTGTTTCTGTCTTAGAAGATGGGCTCTAGGCCAGCGCGCTTGTCTCGCTCTTCTTCCTGTCGCTGCTTGTCGTAATCTCATCCGTAGACAACCCTGCCGCGATCGCCGAAGACGCAGTCGGCCTCCCAACAACGGAGGGGAAGTACCCCCGCTTTCAGGTCTATCAGGTACTTCCTCAATGGAAGTCCTCACCACCGATTTTGCTGCTTTGGAGTGTGACAAGGAGACAAGATGTTCTCGTGACGTTCTGGAAAGTGATGAGGGGGGCACATGAAATTCGACATTTCGATGGACTTTGTGATTCAACTGCGACCGAAGTGGAGAGCCCTTCTCGGTCTGTACACAAGCATGAAGATGACGACTACTTGGGGGAGAATCCCTCGAGTCGGAACGGGGGAGGCGGTTAAATGGCAGATTAGACAAGATAGAGGAGGCGCTCGCAGCCACTGGTATATGGCCTCGAGCTGAAACAGGCGAGGGCGGTGGCACTGTGAAGCACGGCGTGCTAGACGAAGGTACGTATGACGTCCACCGCCGACAAGGTGAAGAGTAAGCGGTAGGGACAGCATTCTCAGTATCTCCCCTGGAACGCATGCGGAGCTGTGGCGCATACAGTGAGCGAGGAGAGGAAGGAGTGGAAGAATGCCGAGAAAAACGAGAAGGATTACGAGATATAGAGGCGCCGGAAGTCAACACAATACTCTGACGACGGCGCGTTCTCAGTGGAGAGGACGCTCGATGATCCCACGTCGCCATATGCGCCGGCGGTGTAGATACCCAGCGTGAATACGATTGCCTAGTTGGTGAAAAGGTTTCTCCCAACTTCTGCCCCCTGACTTCTTTACGTTTCCTGTCCTTCTTCTCTTCGCGATGACGTGTGATCGCGCCCGAAGGTGACACCAGAACGGCTCGGCGGATGGAAGAAGTTTGTCTAGGAGCCAATACAAGAGTGCTCGTATAGAACCTGCGGACTCGATTCGCTGCCTTGACGTGAGATGCCAACAAGGCGCACGAGCTCGGAAATTTAGAGTAATTTCTTCTTTCCCCCCCCTCCCGTAAGGCATTTCCTTTCCCGTTACAAGAAAGACTCTCTTGGCTGTCCCTTCCATGAGAAAAGAAGTCATCGACAGAACAACCTGGCTGCAATATGCCAGCCATCAACGAGAAGCCCGTTGGTCTTCTCCTTGGACGGCAGAAATCGTGTCCTGCTGAGCCATAGTGAAATTCACTGCTACTACTCATCGAATCTCCCTCATCTACCGCGTTCTTTTCATATAGATCACCAGCAGAAATACACCGACGGGTTCGACCCGTGAGGCAAAAAGTACGTGAAGAAGAGGTACTCGCAGCATCTGAAGATGCACGAGGAGTCACCCCGTACTCAGAAAACAATGAGACAAGCGGGGAAGCGAGTCTTCCGGAGGCGTCTCCCGGAGACGAGGGGGATGATGTAAGGGAGTGGAAGGGAAGGGAATGAGAGGAGACACGCGGCTGTGAAGAATCATGAAGCGGATACAATGGGTAGTTCAAGGGTGTCTGAGAGGCACGTGAAATGGATGATGAGGGAGAGGGGGAAATGCGAGCTGGAAGTGTCTCCGATCGCTTCGGCGTCTCTACCTAACAGAGACAGGGCACGGAGTATAGACAAAACACAAGACGGCACAACAGCCCAAGGAAGGCATGCGGCCAAGCGCATAGAGAGAGAGTGGAGGTCAGCAAGAAAACCAACTACGTCCCGGCAGGTCTAAACCACCTTGCATACTAGGTGTTTCATGAGGAAACATCATCACACGTACTCCCGTGTTTCATGTGGAAAGCCATTGCCCTCATGGACTAGACTCGTCCGCATACTCTATGATGCGCTGTCAGGGAGACATTACAGCAGTTTCTTGAAAGAGAGATTCAAGAGACAACTGAATTCTCGCAGACACAGGAGGACTCTTCTGTCCTACAAGAGCCCTCCGACAAACAAAGAGACACGGGGCGCTAAGCTCCACGAGAGTAAAGAGCACTTCAGGGACGATGTCATATATGAGAAGAACAAGAGGACAGTCGACAGATGACTTTCCATTCCGGTGACTGCCGCTGCTACTTCCTGCACATCGTGTGGAGGGTGAAGTGGTACTTCCCCAGGCAAAGAAGGCATGTACACCTTTGACTCTTTGCATGTAGCTAGGTAAGCGACATCGGCATTCCCGAGCTCCTTCGACTACTCATCACCCCAGCGTGCGTTTGCAAAGATCAAACACCACAGTCGCATATAACGAGACGATAACGTAGTGTAGCTTATACCCAACATAGCAACTTCGCTGTCACTGGACATGCGCCCACTATCTGTATCGCATTCCTACAACTCCAATGCGCCGTCTGCGCATTGACAGTGAGGGGGTGTTCTACAACTACAGTTATCACCTAGATAAAGAACGCATGTACAGTTTGACACCATCATCTCCAAGGAGTGGACAGATCTGCCTGTCCATAGCTTTTTCTATACTCTCAAACAGGACGCCAGCCACTTCAACATGCCTACTGTGAATACGAGGGCGATACAAGGCAAGCGCATGTGATCTGTGGCGTAGTTTCCCCAGAGAGATGACAGTCCCGTCAGATTACAGCTACAGAAGTTGACAGACATAAAAATACGGCTATCTTACAGCCCCGAAGCAACACAACGTAAAAGACATCCAGCAGCCCTGCACTCCAAGATTGATTATATACATATGGACTGTGAAGCTCTATCTCTTCTCCGCTGATACGTCGCCACTCAGGACCCCCTTTCCGCCGCTTTCCTCCACCAGTGGCTCGTAGCTGTCCGATATAGTACATACAAGCACGCATATATATGTTTCTTGTACCAACTAATACCTCCATACCCGTCTTTTTCCACATACCACTAGAGATCACACCCAGCTACAATGGCATACCGTCCAAGTGATAAGACACGTCCAAGCAAACATATGCACAAAGGCAGAGCAACCAGACTTCGACCTGATCTGAGCAGGTAAGATAGGAAGCAGTGGCTAGCAAAACACTACCTTTAAACCAAGATTCGCTTCTCTCTTCTTAGCCAGGTGTTTGCTTACATTGATTCCACTTTCCCAGCTCGCACTTCTTGGAGTGCTTCTGGCCGACAGAGACGTGATCGTTTCCTTCCGCTGAATCACCCTCAACCAGTTATATCTGCTAGACTTAGCTCCGCTCTCCGTCCTTCCTCCCACAACCAAATGCCGTCCCTCTGCGTGCTGTTGTGCTGCAAGTGCTGTCGTCGGCTCCTTCAATGGCACAACAGATCCAGCTAATGTCTTCAAGAAGCCGGCAGTTCGTCCTGATGGACTAAAGGAGAAACCTTTGTGTGGAGAGCCATGTCGCTTAGGCTTGCCCTTCTCATTGATAACACTCGACTCTGTTGCCCCCCCTCCTTGTCCCCCACTTCCACCGCGGTCGCCACTCTTACGCGGACCTGGAGAATCAGCTGATCCATTTCGAACAGGAGAAGTAGGAGGAGGTGTTACCGCTTCACCGCCTCCTCCTGCTACGCTTAGCGGAGGGCTTGTTAACGAACCATGTGCATATGCAGACGATGCCCAAGGTCGATCAGCGAACCGACAGAAAGGTCCATGTGTTACTTGTGAAAGAGGCGCTAAATTTCGCTTCTTTTGAGAGGGGAGTGTATAATCGATTCGCGTGTCTTCTATCCATCGCCACAACCGACTTCCACTTCGATCTTCTAGACGACGAACAAAGAGACACAGCGGGGGAGGTGGAAAAGAAGGACTACTAGGATGGCTATTCGACAATTTAGGTAGTGCTGACGCAGCAGCAGATAAGCCCCCACTTTCTCCTCCTGTTGAGGAAACGGGAATCGCAGTTGTCGCGTAACTGCCTGTACCTCCTACGTTTGACTTTGCTTCACTCGTACCGGTGACACGTATGTGAGGGACATCCTCCTCTGGTGGTCCGGAAGACTCTGGACGGGTGGGAGCAGCAGCAGCAGCAGTAGACACGGAGATCGAATCACAACGGGAAGCGGGCTGCTGAAGATGAACGGCGTTAGAAGAGGAAGCGAACGAAGACGACCCAACTCCCGAGGAGGAGGAGGAGGAAGAAGGTGAAGGTGTCACGGGGAGGTTCGAGAAAGAGGAGACTTGAGGAACCGACGATGATGACGATGGCCCCCCCCTAGTCTGAGAAGACGCCTGAGGAACGATGGTGTTGGTCGAGTATTCGACAGGTGCAGAGGCTGAGGCAGACTCAGGCCATACAATACTGTCTGTTGTCGAATCGTAAAGATAGATCTGCCGCAGAACAGAAGAGAAGAAGAGAGCGGCACGCAAACAACAACACCAACATAATAGTCACGTGGTTCTCGCTGCTACCCGGACTGAGACGTACCCCGTGTGCAGCCGCACCAGTTTGAGGTAGCAGACAACTACAGAGCCAGGGGACGCCCTTTCTTCTGAGGAGTCCTCTATCGGAACAACAGCGTTCGCTTCTGCTTTGCTCCATGGACAACAGCAAACCAATGGAAGACTGGGGATACATGCCACCATAGGAAACCTCTTCTGATTCGGTTTCTCTTCATCTGCCTCGTACTACGTAAGCAAAACGGCTCCACCAGTTGCTGCTGCTGCCGCTGCTGCTCGGACAATTGCTAAAAACTTACAGCAGAGCGATCTCTGCATTCCTGAAAGAGCCGCCCAATGCACCCGCTTGTAGGGGAGAGAACAAGAGCTTCTCTTTCCTGAGAAAACAGAATCCTCAATTCCTCTTCTTCTTCATCCTGCTCTCCTGTCGTGGCCCGTATCGCATCTTGACCTCTTCCTCCGCTCTGTGGCAATTCAGCAGTACCAGGTCCTCCTTCTCCCCCTGAAGTCTTTCTTCCCCGCGCACTTTCAGAGTGTAGCGCGTCACCGACACCCCCTAACCGTTCGAACGAACGCGGAACTAAGCCTGGTGTCGGAGGTTGTTGGTGTTGTTTCTCAACCATCGCGGTGGCTAAAGATAGTCGTCCCCCTCCGCTCGGGACAACCGCCGAGGCGTTGGAATGAGAAGGAGAGTTCGCATCTTTCTCTGACGGGTGTGGAACCCGAGCAGAACTTGAAGTCCCTCCTACACTATCACCACTATCTCCTTCTACAGTCGCAGCAGCAACAACGCCTACCGCAGAAGATGATGGCGGTAAAACACCACGCTGGAAAGACATTAACCGGGGGTATCTCGACGTTGAGAAAGAAACCGAATCTGCGGCGTATCGATCATCTAGCATACGCCACCGCAGAAACTGACGAAGCTGCCAGGCTGAGAAAAGCAAACAACAACGAGCAACATACGCACACACACCCGTGACAGGAGGATAAAGTGGCCACCCGCTCTCCCTGGGTGTAAGAGAAAAACGGAGAGAAAGACCAACCGAGGAAAACAGCCGATCAACACTCAGACAAAGAGACTGTACTGCCTTCCCTCCCCGTCTCTAACAGAGAGAGAACAAGACGGCCGTACCAATGAGATCCTCTTCCTCCTGCCAACTCGCCAGCCACACAGGCTGATCGTCTTGCTCTCCCACACTAGCAGCAGTCGGCTTGTCTCCTGCGTCATTTCTGGTCGCATCCTCCTTGCCTCCGACGTCTTGAGGTCTCCCTGGTATGCCTTCTGACTCAGCGTCCTTCTCATCTCCTGTAACTGCATGTGGTGTTTCACCCGGTGAAGACGATTCAGCCCCGACTGTAGCTGACGATCCCTTTTCAGTGCTTTTCTCCTTTTCTTTCCGCCTACTGAAGAAACCTCGACGTTTGCTGGCCTTCTTCTTCTTCTCCTCGTCCTCTTGGTGAGTTTTCTCCAGCGTTTCTCCATGTTGAGTCTGGTTCGTCTGGATCTTTCGATTATCTTCCAAACCACATGGGGGCTCTTGAGCGCAGCTACGCTTCCTGTCCTGAGCTCTTACGTCATGCTTTCGGATGTCGAAGAGGGAAAAGGATACACGAGGAGAGAACGGACGGGCAAAATACGTCGCAATATCATTCGCTGGCACTCCGGCCAGGCCCAATTGTTGAGCGGCCGCAGCTCGGTATGCTGCAGCCCCGAGATGTACAGGAAAGAAAGGCGGAGGGCCTGGGCCCCCTCCACGTCCCCACAGAAGAAGACGATCTGGAGAAGACTGGACAGAGAAAGGGAATGGAGGAAAACTGGAAGGAAGGGGGGTCCGAGAGGATCCTGGCCATAAAGCTGGAGGAGAAGGGAAAAGATGCCCAGGGTTCTGACCGTGCCGGAAAGGCGAAGATGACGACGGAACCTGACCACGTGGTGAGACGGGTGGAGAGGAAGACGAAAGCCTGTTGGGACGGTGTGAAGTCTGCTGGAATGCATGCGAAGAGAAACCATGCTCGTGAAGAGGTAGAGAAGCGGGGCAACAGTACAGTTCATCGGTCTCGTGGTCATACGCGCATACAAGGACCAAGGGCGACGAAAGCGCAGAAGAGAGTGTCGCGGCCAAGGAACGCGCAAAGGAGAGAACTGAAGCGTCTTGGCTACATGCCGCTGGGGAGAAAAAGGAAACATTCAGAAAAAACGGGCGCAGGAAGACATCTAGACACAATGAGGTAGGACATAGACAAAAAACATGTAGAGTGTTCTCTGCTAAGAGAGGCGGGAGAGGTCCCAGAGACAAAAGAAGAATAAGCATCTTGCGAAGGGTGCGACTCTTAGTATACCTCCAGACGACTCACTCCGAGCACTAAAAGGGGGGGTGGAGACTATACGACGCAGCCACACCCGAACATAGGCCAGACAAGACATTGATAGGCATGTCCTACGGCGCCTGCACGTTTGCTGCTTTGCCTATGATGAAGACGAAGAGTTGCATAGTCTGCCTGTGTGCACATACAAGCCGGGTCTGTGATAAATAGATATATGGATATATATATATAGCTAACACCAAGAGTCCAGAAGGTTCGGTGACCCGTGAAACGCAGAGAAAGAGCCTATACGTTGCTACGATGTGAACATGAACAGACGCGCATCATTTCTGTCTGCTAGGCTGAATGTACGAATACGTCATTCTGAGGTCGTTTATGTACCCGAAGACATATCTATCTATCTATCTAACATACCCGGCTTGACGGATGACCGACTATGAGGCTCGTGAAGAACACGGAACGGAAGGCAGTGGAGCTAGCCGGAAAACAGCTGTATGAGCTTCTATACTGCCACATGCTATTGTATGTCAAGTACCTTTATACACACACGTGTATATGCGTGTGTATGCTTACGTACCTTCAACAGGGGACCTCAAGGCCTGGGCTTTTTGCTTGTCACAGAGGGCCTGTATACTCCGCAGCTGATCCCCCACAGTACAATAAAAGCTCGGCGGTACCCGTACACCGCCAGGAATATGCGCAGACCACAGTGACTCGTCCGCCGCGGAAGAACACATGGAGAATGTCCGACGTGGTTCACTAAAGTATCCTTCTAGTCTGTCATATTCGTCCGGGCCGGGATATGCTTTTCCCTCTCGGCCCGCAAGGGAACTCGGGTCAGGACTGATCCGCCGCATCGGGCTTACGTCGCTACAACCCCCTGTCTCCAAATGTTCTTCGCGTCGAACTAACAAAGGAACCTGTCGGTGCTCCAAAGTAACAGCTGACTGCGCCACTCCAGTACTGCGGGGACCTTCAGCCGCGCGCACAGGAAAGAATACCATACCCGGGCGTCTGAACGACCGGGAAGATGGCTACTCCCGTCACCGGCGGTCAAAGACCTCGGGAACCTTATATATGTGCAGCCTCCTGACGGACGCTTAAGCAACGTGACAGCACATCGTTAGGCCTGGTAAACGCAAGCGCGGCCGAACCCTTCACGACACCTGGGTAAAGGCGACGTACTTCACCTTTCCTCCTCTACCGCCTGGAAGAGAGGAGCCTCGCCGCCTCAAACTGCGCGCACACTCACTCTATTGTAAGACAAGGAGTTCCATATAAGACAGGAATTACTGACAGAGAAACGGATATCTAGTACTGACGGGTTCACAAACAGACGGGATCTCCCCCCTTAGCAGCACTTGGCAAAAGCCGAGGCGACGTGATCCAGATACGTGTGAGTTTTCATACTTTCATGGAGCTTCACAAATCGGGAAAACATACATTTTGCCGCAGAAAAGTCCTTTTTGTCCAAGACTCGATTTTGGAGACCTCGTTAAGTACCAGAGTGATATACCCAGTACAAGGCTCCTCACGCCCGACTCCTTTTTCCCGCCCTGTTCGGTCGCAAAATCCGACAACGCTTCCTCTCTTGGGCAAAGATTGTTAAGAAGGGACACGCGAAAAAGGGGCAGTCCCCAGAAAGAAGTCTCTCCCTAGAATTCAGAAGTTCGCAGAACATAACATCCTCTTGAAACAGAGCGCAGCCTCTCCCACTAGGTATGAAAGAGGCGAGGGGGGCAAGAGAAACAGAAAAGACTGGTGAGCACTCGAGGTTTTCCACCACACTGCTTCTCTCAAACACGCAGGGTATATTGTCAACATCGCGAAGCTTGCGGTTGACGTTTCTCTTCTGGCTGGACGCAGTCTCAAAGAATCGTGACAGTTACAACACTCTTCTAGCAAACTACTAGGTCTGGGGCGAAGGCCACGATGCGACACCATAAAGAAAAAAAAAACAAGGCGGACAGAGAATGCACGTGAAGTGCAAACAAAGAGAAAATGTTCTTCTGTCGGAAGAGAAAGGGAGCAAACGGCAGGCCGCACGACTTAACAGAGAGAAGCGTGCGTGCCCTGGAGCAGAAACTCGCAGGACCACGTACAACCAAACAGAGGAAAGCGTGCGAAGACAGGCTGCTCTTGTACTAGATCAGGACCCGACGGTCTGCACGTACTAAGGGCGCGCAGCGGGTGGATGGGTTCCAATAGTCCCTCTCGCGCTACGAACAGCACCATCTGACTCAGCCGATGCGGGCCACAGAGAAAGACGGAAAAGGGGTTGAGCAAGCGAGCCACCAACGGGTACGCCGAACTGCCATCCTGGGAAACTCAACATGCATGAACTCCCGCGAGCAGTGACAAGTAGTCTGTAAACTGCTACCAACTGGAAGCATCGCTAGTAGGACACTGGTGAAGAACAGGCGACCGTGTAACTTCTTTGGTAAATCCCTCCGAAGACACATTGCCGGGAGATTGATGGCAACAGCGACGAAAGGCGATGCGTGCAACTGACAGACAACTGAAGCAGTGCGATGCCGGGGCACAGGGACCGAAACTGAGCCACAAAGACGACTATCTGAGAGGGCCGACCTTCAATTTGGAAGATGTAGGATTCTCCCAGCGCTAAACAAACAAGAGAGAAAAAACTGCCGCCCAGAACGGACCGGATCCCGCTGGCTCAAAGACTGAGACTAGAAGTGGAGCCCGCACTGAGAACAACAGAGCCTGCGAGTACGTGAGGACGGTAAAGCGTTGGGCCTCTCAGTAGGAAGTGAACATTTCTCTCCGGCGGAGAGAATGTGTATGAAGGCCGGATTTCGCGCCTACCGCCGTGCACATGCTCACGGCTGCACAGTCGATGACTGGACCTTTCCCTGCATTTGCACTGCCGCCGTATTGTTCAAGGAGCTATAGAGACGAGGCAGGCAAAGACGCCAAGATAGAAATCAGAAAATCACGATGAAGCCTACCGCGAAAACACCGTAAGTGGGCTTGAGATGCAGATTCATGGTCCTGTTTCTTTACGCGCTTACGCGCAACGGCACACAGGTAAAAACTCTCACATCGGAAGCTTA
Source organism: Cystoisospora suis (assembly GCF_002600585.1). Lineage (NCBI taxonomy): Eukaryota > Apicomplexa > Conoidasida > Eucoccidiorida > Sarcocystidae > Cystoisospora > Cystoisospora suis. The sequence goes on from NW_027154432.1 coordinate 63,682, forward strand.
GACGTGACAACCAGCGTGGGTCGAGCTGCAAAAGACCGGGAAGCCATCCTTATTCAAGCTACGACCGGGCGAGCCCGCGTAAAAAAGTGAGTCGGAAGGGGCGTGAAGGCAAAGTTGCCACGGGGACACGGCGTGTGCCAGCAACTTTCAGATGGTTGAGTGTCCGTCCTAGCTAAACCACAGAAAAATAGCTTTACCACCAGCAGCCGCCACCGACTGACCCGCCATGATGCCAAGGTACTAACCGCTTCTTAAGATGAAGGCTGCATGCAACGCGGCACTCACAGATTTTAACCAAAGACAATCCATAAACTTCAGGATCTGAACTGCGCTTCATTATCGCGTTGGAGCTTTTTTAGCTCTCGGGTGACTGCCGTAGCACAGCCCGACAGCGCGTAAGGTTCACAGTGGCCTCCTCACCGGGGCACGTTCTGCCAGTCCCCCTGACGCTGGGGGAGCCTGCAGGCTGCCCCGAGCAGAACTTCCCAGTTCCGGGACCCTCGGTATCAGAAGTTCCACAAATGGCTGTTTGGACGCGTGAGTCGCTCCCCATCGGGCGGGTGCCCTTGGTGTGAACTATTGTTAGTGAAAAATTAGGGCGGCTTTGAATTAGGTCATTCGGTGTTCAGATGCGTCTCCTTTAATGCGGTGCTCCCTTGTGAACCACCTGTCACCAGGGTAAGGTGCCTCTCTGTGGCATACCTGCTCCGTTAGCGCCGATGGTAAACGGCTGCAGTCCTCAACCTCCTGCGTTTTCAGTGGAGTCCTGCAGGTGGTCCCTCATGCGCCCCGGCAGCACTGCAGGTTTTTCCTGTTGGTAAATCAGGCCCTGACCCTATCAGTGCGTGTTCGCCTCTATCTTGACCACACGGCATTAGATTGTCCCTTCGATGAGTTTCGATGGACGTCGCGAGTATCTTGCTATGTCCCATACCGCTTCAACGCTGCCGGACCTGGCTGTGACGTTGAGGAAAGTCCGTATGAGTTCCGCGTGAGCGAGCCCACGACCCACGCGTTGCAATCTTCCGGGATTTTTCTGCCGTACGTGAGTGCTCATATGAGCCAGCAACCCCGTTCCTCAAAGGACGGCTTGCAGGAATCTGCCGTCTATACTTCTCCTTATTGCTACGCACACTAACACGTCGATGTTCCATAGGTGTCAGGTTTGGCTGCTGCCCTCCGCCAACCGGCTCTGCCGTCTTGCGACCAGCATGCAATAGAAGCTTCTGGAATCTTGGGCAAGACTACCCTAGTCTCGTTTTGAACTGTGGCTGGTTCCTCCAAGCATGCGTTCACAATGTTGCGGTGTGAGCCTCTGGTTCGGGGGGCCTGAGAACCCTAGAGTCAACAGACGCTCTTCGGCTGGAGCCGGCGTCTCCACGCATCGACCGAAGTCCTTGTCATCCCAGAAGAGGGACTGCGAGCGGGGACTACTGTTCCTTCTGTCTCATTGATAGCGGCGACGAAAACACCGGGACCGAGCTGGGCTGTTTGGAAGGTGGTAACCTGTCGAATACCCTTGCAATTCACGGGTAGCGCACGTGCCGCCGCGGCTCAGACCGATCCTAAGTCAGTTGCTGTTGCTCACAATTCTTACTTTGCAACTGGCCCGCCCGCACGTGGCACCTGCCTATTAGCGGTCAGGGGCCGCCGGCGTGATTTCACATATATTTCTGTAACAGAAAATCGTTCGGTTGCGCAAAGCCCGTCACGCAGATTCACGTCCGCCCCTTCCTGTTTTGTTCGGCTCGTCAAGCAGGCCGCGAGGAGAATGGGGGGCGACAGCTCGTGGAGAGAGAAAAGGGAATATATAACTACTGGCGGCAACAAGCCCAAAGTAGGGCCGCTGCCGGGCGCCCACTAACTGCTGAAGGACGCGTTGTATCTGGGGTTGGAAGCAGCGATCCTCGTAAAACTGGAAAGGCGCTAGGAAACAGGAAGGTTCGAAGCCAGTTCTCGAAGTCAACTCTGAGTCCATAGCGTGGCGAAAGACATCTGAAGCAAGAAAAGTCTGCAAGACAGGGTTCTTGTATACACAGAAGCCCGACTCGCTGGTGTCTCGATGCTGGTCCTGGACCAGTTGTCACCGTTTCGGCCAGCGTCCCCAGGGCCGCGAGCAACGCGCAAGACACCAGAAGGGCAGTCAACCGGTGTGTGGTGCATCTAGCGAAAGATCCGCCGACCCTGCAGAATTTTTATTGGGCGCAAGCGCCCGTTTTACATTTACAGTCATTTAACCGAGCAAGCACCGAAGGTTCTCGTGGTGTTCTGCTTACCAGGAGCATGCATCTGGGGAGAAGCGGAACGCAGAATGCTTCTGCTGGCCGTACGTGCTTATATCAGCTTGAATATCTTTTTTCTACTTCAGTTCCACTCGTGAAAAACGCTGCGACAGAATGAATTGTGCTGCTTGGTTGGCAGATCTCGTCAGGGCGTTACGGCGTGGTCCCTGTTTCTCTCGAGTTGTCTCCACTGCTGCATGCGTGTAGAGAGAGCTATTCTGGCTCGAACCCCACAAAACTCATCTCACTTTTTCCAGCTTCTCCGCCCTCCTGGGCAACACCACGTGGACGCGTAGCGCTTGAATGGCCCTGGAGGAGTTCAGCCCTTAAACAGGCTTCAGCTAGCCGCGCCCCCCTGTCGGGTGCTCCCTGGGCGTGCGGCACGCCGCTTGTCACTGACTACAGCACGGCCAGGTGTCATATCTTAGCGCCCTCACCTATGCTGCCACGCGTGCTAGGCTGTTATCTCTGAGGAGGTCGATGTCGGCAACAGCGCGTTCGTCTGCCGCTGCGGCAGCAGCGTCACGGGTAAGTTCGGAGACAGTGGCCTACGAGTGGTCCGACAGTTGAGTCAAGCTCGAGGCAGCACCACGGCCACACCTAGCCTCCCTTATTTCTATCCCTGTGAGCGCATGCCTCTGGGTTTCGGAAACGCTACAAGCTCTTCTGGTGGCTTATCCGGCAGGTTTCTGACTGCGTTGTCAGGTTCTCCTCCGTATAGGGTATGCTTCTTCGAATGACGAAAGATCGCCGACGTAAATACGTGAATTCTTTAGTATGCTTTCTTCACTGGGCTTTGCCAGTAGTGAGTGCCGGGACAAGCTATTCTTCAAAACACTCTGCAGCTTGGCGACTCCGGCGTCTGCCGGTCCTGCGTCTTTGTCCGGGTGCTGAGCCTTGACAGCCACTTCTCTCTTCTGGCCAGTTCGCGAGGGTATCGGCGTAATGAGTCGTCCTGTTCTATTTAGTCATGAGACACTGAGACATGTCTTTTTTTTCGAAGTATACCACCTCGCTGCTTATGTAGACGCGGACTGCCTGCTGCTAACACTCCAAACAATGCCTTCCGGTGTCCCTCTTTCGATACCAACCTGCGTGTGGATTTACGTCATTTCTCGCCTACTTAAGCGAGCGTGTCAGGCATGCCGTACATTGTAGTAGTATGGACGCGTTTCAGGCGCACGTTCACAGCTGTACACGCGTCCGGTCTGCTTAGCCTGCGATGTCATCTCTTTCAGACTCTGCAAAGCTCGTCGACTACTTCCCTTCGTCCGCCTGGTCACATACAGCAACCCCGTGGCTTGACTGCGGGCCCAACAGACTCCGCTTTTCAAATCCGTGCCAGGCTTAATCTTCCTGCTCGTGTAGCACCCGACCCTCCCTCTGGAGCGCACGCGAATGCGACGCAGGGAGCTAGAGGGAACCTGGCCCGCCAACAGCTGGGTTTGCAGCAGGATGCGAGCACACGGTCGCGTGCTGTCGACCAGTCATGGAGGACACAACCACAGCCCCAGTCGTGGGCGATAACAACCCCAAAGCCAGCTGCATGGACCTTGAAAGTACACCACTCCCCGAGTCCGCACGCTGATCTAGGACCTTACACGTCGAGCGGAGGCGAGACGCGTAGTATTCCAGAAGCTGGCCAAGGTTTCATGCGACCCGCGAGCAGAGCGAATGGACTCTCAAGGCAAGCTGATTCAACAAACGTCAGATCACCGCAGCGTCTTTCCGGTGGACCGCATGCATCGTCAGAGACATGGGCGGGCCGGCCCCGTGATCCTGGCTCTGCCGTTGTTCAATCGAGTGCTTCCGGCCTTTCAATCCAACAAACAGGCAGCGCAGCACGTGACCCAAGAAGTGAGGCCCACCCGTCCCGACCGCCGGCTGCCGGCGCGGTGGGTCCCAGTACAGATGCGTACGGTCGCGGGTTCGCCCAGATTGCCTCTGGAGCAAGTACGGTTCCGGGGGCTCCAGGTCCCCTGCTCGACTACTGCGAGGCGCTTGCCCTGGGCGCGTTAGCGATGATCGAACACGAACTCCGGCTGCTGCCGCAAGGCACCGCAGCCGACAAGCCCGTCCCGGGTGCGATCACTCCTAGTAGGGCTCGTCGGCAGGTAGCAGAGCAAGGCCGCCTGGCAATGGTATTCAAGGCTGAGCTGCTTCTAGCTGTCTACGCGGCTATCTATGCGGAACCACCCACTGAAAGTTTGAATTCTTGGGCATGGAAAGTCAGGCCGACGGACTCGGACCATTCAGTGAAGGCCAAGGCGGCGGGGGCGCCAACATGGAGTCAGTTACCCTGTCCTGATAGTGGGACATCTGTCGCAGAAAGTCACGGGCCTGCGCCAACGAGTCCTTCTGCGACATCTCCCTTACCTGGCGGGGAATCAGAGTCAGCCCCAGTCGGTGACGGTCTGACCTTTGACCCAGCGAGGTCGCGGGCCACCGAGTTGCGTGGCGAAAGTGAGACAACAGAGCGAGTTGTTGCAGACTCAGCGGCTTTTGTGTCTGACCCAGAGAGAGACCAAGGAGGCTCCGATGAGACAGGTGTCTCATCCTCCGCGAAGAGCGCTACCTCTGCTGAGACAGCCGGTCATAGTGTGCACCCACCGGCACATAATCGCAAACACAGAGCTTCTGTTTCCTTACTTGGATTTCTTGACTTGCCGCAAGGATTGCCAACGTGGACGTCCGGGACACCTATGGCAGCCGCCGAAGTGAACAGGGCTTTGCCGTGGGTTAGGCGCTGTGTCCAGCGCCTGGGTCACGCCGTGGAGTTCGGAAGATTAATCTTGCCTTCTGGAGTTGGAGACGTGGAAGGGGGACCCCCGCGCACGCCCAGAGTGGGTGTGAGACTTAGCCCCACTGTATGGTGGGCTTTCTTCAACAGTCTGCAACACCTAGTGAGTTTCTGGTACTGTGGCGAATCCTATGGCAGCTGACAGCGGGGACGCAGAGGTACAGTGTTTCTTTTTTTCTTGAGATGAAGATCTAACTAGTGTGAAGGTTAGGGATCCCTATGAAGCACACGGTGTAGGTCTCACCGCCTGCGGGTTGAGAGCTGGGAAAGCCTCGGCCTCCCAGCCGGCCCCCTCCTAGGACCAAACCACACCGAGTCTGACACAGCTCGGTTATGCTCGAAGTCGGACCGCACACGGTGGCCGATGATGCGAATGCAACCATGTGAACGAGTTGACGTGTTGGGCATTGCACGTCTCGGCAGTTTCACGAGTCCAGAGTCTGTTAGTAGCCGGCAGGGAGTAGTCTGCCTTCGACTCGCCTCTGTCGCGTTAGTCTGTCATAAAACAAACTGTGTTTTTTCCGGGGACTGCCGATGTTTTGTAGTAGTTGGCGTTGAGAGTGTTAGCATGTCCTAGTGTCGCGCAGGGACTAGCATGGCAATCTGGAACACCGAGCGGCCAGCGACCGTAAAGTGCAACATGCCGTTTTCGCGCCAAGCTCATTCCTGGCTGTTCAACAGGAGCAGCCGCACCGGGAAACCTATCTAGCGGTTTCTCCTTGTCGCGGAGGAAATACTCAGTCGCTACGCACTTTGGTTGAAGCACGTTCTGAGCCTGTGTTGCTACAGGCTATCTTTGATAGGCAAGGCGAAGGGGGACGATGGTTCCAGCGGGAAAAGCAATCAATAAGACAAAGCTGGGGAGGTTTTTACTTCCTTAGCGATCTCCTCTGTGGTTTACTCTGCAGGGTCCACTGCGAGACCTGCGGCCCAACATTGTCTTCTTCATGCGGTGTTTACTCCCGTCCTTCCCGTACATCTTCGAACCGGCTCCGTTTTTCCCGCCGCCCTCGGTGTACGTCGCCTCAGCACCGCTTACGAGCTCAGTCGGTGCAGAAGCCTCTTCTGCCTTCCGGCCTCGAGAGGATGATTCACTCCTTGGGCGGTCTCCGTCCGGGAATGCACAGGCGCTGCGGTCACCGGTCTTCTGGCAGTTGACGCCGATTCAGCGTCACTCTCTCTTTCACGGGTACGGCGACCACCGTGGTCAATGCCCGGGGCCAGTTGGTGATGGCCTGATACCCAAGATATGGTTCGAGACACGTTAGCCTTCATCTTGCAGTGGAGGCCTGCTCAGGTTCCTTTCCAGTTCGGTTCTGCGTATTCCGGCGGTGTAGGCAACAGCTATGTTGTACCCGCTTTTGTTGAGTAAGCACTCTACAGAGTGCTCCCGTGAGAGGTATCACGTAATGAAAAATGAGAATCTTGTTGATATGCTTGGTCTCGCAACACGGCCGTTGCTGTTTGAGTGTCTTCACTCAGCGCGTCTCTCTGCTTCAAGCCGGGCCTAGGCAACAGCAAGCCAGGGCATGGGCCCGGGTCGTGGAACAAGAGGGCTAAGTCGGTTTAGTTTGGTCAGCTACTGTACAGCCACACGTACCGACTGACTGTGACTCGTTCGCGCCGCAGTGGTTCTCGCAGACCCGAGGCAGCAAACCTGCACGACTATACGAACACTGTAATAGGCCCCTTTCATGGGTGAACAGTAGTTCGTCGTATGATGTGATGTACTATGGTCACCAGACTGAACAGCCTCAACCTTCCTTCCGAGCACGCAGGAGCCCGTAGCTCTTTCACTACCCCGTGAGAGCTGTGTTTTTTTTATGAGACTGCCATGCGTCTACTTTTTCCGCTCGCAGGTTCTGCAGGATGGAGTTACCCTATGTTGCTCTTTTTGTCATTCAAATGAACCTGTGTTTCACCCCAGCAAGCTTCATTTCCTCCTCCTCCGACTGGGCGGGTGTTGCCTTTGAATTACGTCGCATTGCTATCGCGTCCTACGACCAGCTGATGACTCCTCGTAGTTCGGAGAACCCTTCTCTTCGCGACTCCCCGGAGGCTTCGGCTTTCGACGGTCCGAAAAGCGCGGGTTTCAGTGCTCCCTTGTCTGTGCGGCCTCCTCGGACGCTAGACGAGCCCATTTCTCACGAGGGCTATGCCCGCTCTAGTTTTGCTCTAGTTGCTTGTTGGCACGAGTTATGGACCATCTTTCAGCAGACGGCCGCTGTACCTGCTTCTGAGAAATTGGCATTCTTCTTCCAGGTATTGTCCGGCTTCTGGGAGTCTCCGGTGACTACCCCGCTTGTAGTGTTGGTTTGATTTGCAAGGGGGTGAGTGACTGGTTGTAAGCGACACAGCCTGAACGCCACCACTTACGTAATGGCCGAGGCAGTATCCCTTCTCTTTGCTGGAAGGGGAAGCTTCGCAAATTTATCTGTCCAGCTTCTCTGTCTCAAACAGCAGGAACCACTAACGTCCTGAGTGGAGGTCAGCGCCCTCATGATGCAATGTATATGCCTTAGCTGGTAGTCACTTCCCGTTGACGTCTCCGCAGTGATGCCCCAACAATGTTATGTTCAGGGGCTTCTCGTTCTAGTGTGCGAGAATGTGTGCGGTCTGGTAGCTGGCCATCACTGCACTCATTGCCTCGGCAGTTTTGAGGATGTAGCGTTCACGCGGTAGGAGGCTGGCGCCATTGTGTTTTGACTTTTGACGTATGTACACACTGCAGCATTTTCCTGTGCGTGTAAGGGTTCTTCGCTTCCTCTCTGCACATGTTCTTCTATTTAGGCATTGCCCTGGGCCCCGTTGATGCAGAGGACCTGCGATGACGTGTACTCCCGCATCCCCACCGGAGTGGTGGAGCTAGCCAATCTTGCATGCAGTGCCCGTGTCCGTCAGGTCCACCTTGTTCGGCTTTACCGGTACCTCGAGCAGCGTCGGCGCGAAGAGCAATGGAAGAGGAGGCAGCCGTGTTTTAGAGATCCTGATGCGCCTCTGTCAAGTGACTTGCCTCTCCTGGAACCGTCGCCGCCTTCGGTGTTTCCTTCTTCGTTGTCTCGGTCTCTGCCCTTTCTTTTCCTTTCTTCTCCGTCCCCACCTGATGGCGCACATGTTGCTGCACCCCGTGACATACCCGTTACCTTGTCGGACGTCAGTGGCCTGGTGCACACCTCGGCAATGTGGCAGTCTGCGGTAGCAGGTGCCCCAACGCTCCTCTCAGCTGTCGGCGGCGAAAGCTCGGGTGACTGGGAGAATCTTTTGAAAGGACTGTGGGGGGCCCGCGGTCTTTTTGGAGACGGCGTGGAGTGCATTCAGGCTACCCAAGAGCTGCTTGACGATGCAGCATTCCAGTGGGCCATGGCTGCTGAACCTGAGTGTGTTTGGCTGAAGCACGCGTCGGTGGCGTCTACAGCCCCGTGCCCTGCCTCGGGTCTTTTTGAATACTCCGATGCCCACTCTGGCTCAAGTGTATCGGAGAAGTTTGGAGATAAACTGCAATCACGGGCAGGGGCATTGCCAGAAAGACCAGTGACCGTCGAAAAAACTGCACCGACTTCATCGGATGCGAGAGAAAGCCACACGATACCACCCTGCGTCCGCGGACCCCAGGAGGTGAAGTTCGGGGGCTGCTATTCACCTGGTGCGCTGTCGTGGTGGGGCATGCAGCAGGCTTTACAGTGGCAGCTGGCAGAGCAACTTGGACAGCAGAGAGTAGCGAGAGAAAAGCACCGGCCCGGGCGAGGACTGGCTAGCGATGAGGGGCGCGAGGTGGCCGAGTGGCTTTCATTGCCGCGCAGTCTGGTGGCGCTTGAGCACTTGCACTGCAGAGCCGCAGCGGCTCTCTTGCAGGCGCCCCAGACACAAATTCTGGAGTTCGTACAAAAGCGTCCCCGGGACTTCATCACGCTAATGGTGTGTAAGTTCGTCAACTTGGCGCCTCGGTGGAGCAGCGCTCAAGCCAGAGAATTTCACAATTTCCAGTTCCAGATTTTGGTGTGTCCGCCGCCGGATCCGACAGAGTCTCTTTGTAGCATCAGATAGTTGGCTGGGTTCCTTGACCGAGCTCGGGCGAGGCAGCGTAGTCCTGAGCCGCGCAGACGGAGAAGCAGTTTCAAAATGTTCGCTTGATCTTTCAGTGTTGTGCGGAGTAAACACACGCTCCTGGCAGCTACCTCTGGAGCCGAAACATGCAGGCGGTAGCCTTCGTTCCATCTTCGCTTGAAGGGACGTTCGGCGGCGGCATTCGTCGCCACTAGAGTTGCCTGTGCAGAGCTTCCGAACAGGATATCTCAGTGTTCTATGCAGCATCGCTTTCTTCATCTCGCCTGTATCACGCTGCTGGAGCTCCCTTCAAAACAGACAGGCTCGCAGCCCAGTGGCAGGACTCTGAGGCTGAGCATGGTTATGTCACGGTTGATACGGAAATCGTGTAGTTAAGCGAGCCAGTACAAGAGCGGAAGAAAACGCCTCCTCGGCACTAGCTCGCAAGCTGTCTGCCACCCTTCTGCATGATCCATCTCAAGTGACAAAGTGATAAGCGGCGTTGTTGGGAGGCGCTCTGGCTTTGTGGTAGGGAGGCCCGTCAGTTCCTCACTAATTGCTTTGACCCCCGTGGTTTCTTTTTTTCGGCCTTCAGCTTGTATCTTCTTTCCCTTCTCCGAGTGCGCGTATTCAAAGTGCAACGGTGTCGTTTGTTTCTCCGACTGCGCCTCACGCTCTACTTTCATTTCTCGCACCAGCGTCCTTGCGGGGGCACGAGTTCCGTGGCACCTGCTATGTTCCGTACCGCCTACCAGCGTCGCCTGCACTCTTTCAGAAGCTCCAGAACCTTATTTTCCGAGTTGCCCCACCTGGAGAACCCCACCAAGAGACGTTTGGGCTGGTGGCAGCTCTTATAATTCTTTGTGCACGCTGGCGCTGGGTCTGCAGATGGGATAATACCGTAGGTTTTAGCATGCACCCGTGACAAGAACGCTTGAGACAGAGTCGGGCATGCGGCCTCACCGTACTAGTAGGTCTAGATACCGGGGGGAGCCCCAGCAAGTGGGGAAGCATACCCTGCAATCAAAGTTGATATCGGTGCCACCTATAAATATCTCCTCGGACCCGGGCGTTTGCGCCGTATGCAGCCATGCGTGCGTCCAGTGAGCAGCGGGATACTGCGGCAGACCACAGGTGGAAACGCTGTTTTCAATGAAGAGGCAGACTTCTGCCTTGTGGATATGATAGCCTTTCTCGTAGAGACAGTGAGGGCTGGTGCGGGCATGTCGGTTTGGCTGAGGGAACACGGCGGCGTGGCGACTACTCATCTGTTGCGACCAAGTCGAGTTGCGACCGTTGAGCCTCACCTGTTGATCGACTTTGACGGTATAGGTCTCCGGGAGGATCCCGCTCCGATAGACAGCAAGCGATTCAGCAAATTTTGGCGTAACCTGATGTTCTGGTTGCTGCGACTTTAGGAGCGAAATGGAGACGGGAGCGCCGAGCAAGTGACGAGAAACGGAGACTTGCCTGTGCAGCGTTTCCTCGCGTACCTGGACACCGTGCTAGATGTCAGCTATGTCGAGGCTCTGTCCAGGACCCCTTTAACGGGCCGGGAAAGCCAGATGAGAAAAGTTTTGTTCATTCAGCAAGTCTTCCGTAAGGCTGCCGTCTTTACTTTCACAGGAAAACCTGAACGTCATAGTGAGCGTATCCTTTTTGTGTGTGCCTCTGCCTCATCCTTAGTAGTAGTCAGTCGGGCAGCCGCGCAGGCCTGGTCACTCTTCAGTAAGATCATAGTAGGGAACAATGCCGCCGTTCATGTGCGAGTTTGGGGACGCAAGTGCTTGTCACTGGCAGTGCTTTCGGCGGCCACTGCCGCAGGACGTCAGCACATGTCGCTGAATGTGCTTTGTTTTGCTGGGGGGTTGACCGGTGCTCTGCTTCCCTTCTGCCGGCTGCATTTCTTGCCTGCAGTGTACACTCTGTTACGTGGTAACTCCCTTTGTGTGAAATGTCCGGTAGGCGATCTGCGGTTTCGCCGGCGTGACACGGCGATGGTCAAGGCCTTTACAGCCGGTGGCGGTGTCCGGACTCCCTCCGACATTGTCTGCATGCTTGCAGCCGTCAGCCAGGTGAGACTACTGACGGCGTTGGTACTCTGACTAATCTGGCCGCACTACTAGAAAAGTGTTTGATACCCACGCCTCCTCAGTCCGTGAACGAACACCCGTATGGTGCGGTATCACCGCGAATCAGGAGAGGCTGATGGGGATCTCTGTAGCCGCCTGGAGAGAAGCCTTCGGCGTGTCGTCGCAGAAAGGCTTCAAGCAACGTCTGGCACTGTCACTCCCGGCGTACCAAACGTAGGGCTGTGTGGCACTGAGCAAGATCAAACCGACGCGGCGGCTCAACACATCGAGGGGTAAACGTCGCCCCGCCAGTTTTTAGCAGATTTCTTCATGTGGCTGCTTTGTCTCGTTGCTCTTGTTTCCTTTCGCCCATGCTGTTTTGAAACTTCGCCAGATGCCTGCTGCCTCGGGTCTTCGGTATGACCTTCTGGAAAGCCTTGCCGTTGCCGTGTCTAACGCGTTCATCCGAGGCATCTGCAGTTGCCCCCCAGATACTGTGCAGCCGCCTTTCCGACCGATTCCTCTCACTGAATTCAACGCCGCGCACTTGGCGTCGACTGATCCACTTTTGAAAGCTTCCACGGTCGGTCCGCGTCCTCCGGGTTCGCTTCACCTGGAAGGGGGTCCCGCTCCCTCATCAGACTTCTTTGCTTCTTCGTCTTCCACTTCTTTGACTCTCTCCGGAGAGAGCTTGCTTTCCAGGAAGAGTTTAGGGTCGCCGTCCTCTACGGCCGACTTCAGCATGACACGCGCACTCCGGGCCTTCCCTCCAAGCCCCGTTCCTCTCCTGCCCTACCCAATCTTGGCAGCTCTGGATACCACACAGCTTTTGTCGCAGACGGAGATTCCGGAAAGTTCCTTGCATAGAATCTGCCGGCTATTTCATGTGCTCTTCGAGGCGGCGCTTCGACCGCCCGGAGTCCGTGCCGTTAGTCCGAAGGGCCTTATGCTTCAGCTTAGTGCTGACGCTGCGGCTGCTGCGAGCCCTCCTGTAGAGTCCGTCCCGGACGGTACCCAGAGTCAGCATTCTTTGGAAACAAGGGCGTCCGCATCGCGGACAGACCCGTCAGCGCTAGAAAGAGACAACAGGTCGACAGTTGTATCGGGGAAGCACTTGGGGCATTCAGGCGAAAAGGATACCAACAGAGACGGCGCTCCGTCACCTGGCTTCGGTGCCTGGGCAGCGCCCTTGGCTATGCAAGCGTCTGTAGATGATGCACTACACCTTCCGCTGATTCTGCCGACTCTTCTAAATATTTGGAAACAGCGCCTGGCTGTGCCGCGGTTACTGCCCTTTCGGGAGGCGTTGCGGTCCCCGCTTGGAAAGCAGTCAGGACCGATGGATGAGGGTCCTCAAACGGAAGGAGGATCGGCGGCGCTAGAAAGATCATTGAAGACGCAGCACACTGTACAGTTACCTGCTTCAGCTCTGGTGTATTTCCTGTGTCGAGCAGCTGGAATCGGTGGAGCTGCTGCTCTTTCAGGCGGTGTACCGCCAGAAGGACCATTGTCGTTTGAACGGAACTCCACCGCTGATGAAAGTGAGGAGGTGACAAGAAGAGCACGAGAAGGCGCCGCAAGGGGTGGTGGAGTGGGGATTTCTGGTGGCCAGCATCATGAAATTGAAGCCCGCCATTCGACCACTCCAGCAGCGTCTGAGAAAGCACAGGACTCAGAGGCTGTAGGGCAGACACTAGGGAAGGAAGACGAGACTTTTTCCTTTCTAGAAGAAAACGACAGCGGTGCGGTCTTCTCGTCGCTTGAATTCGATGAGCACGGGGAGTTGCTGCTGGAATCAGTCTCAGGCGGGGAGAGCAGTGCACAAGTGGAATCGACCAATGGCGCTAGCGGAAGTGCCGCAGTGTGGGCAGCCGGTCATCCCAGAGAATTGCTGGAGAGCGGACAAGTGTCTCCGGATTCAAGAAAAGAACCTACTGGAGAACCCGAGTCCTCGATTCAAATGAATGGGGACTCTGCCGTGTCGAACACTGGTGCCCAGGCATTCGCGGAGCCCCTTCGGAAACTGGCCCTCACGACCATTGCGACTGCGATGACGGTGAGCGCCAGATGAATTCTAGAGATACCATGGCAACACGACCTCCTATGCCAAACCAGGGGTGAAGCACTACCGTAGGAGTGTGGCAGGGGTGGAAACAGTGCACTTTCTGATTCTATCATGATGTTACTCCTGTCCCCTGTTTCCCGACGTTGATTTTCTGTGTGTTAGTGACCGCACAGTCTCTCGGCTACGCTGGGGGGGCAGCTGGGAGTCTGCGGGAAGTTGGTGCCTGTGTTGGCACTTTGTGTTCCTGAAGCGTTCCGGCTTGTAGCTGGGGCAAGGCTTACCTCTAAAGCGGTTTCCACTTGGCAGTGGTACAGTGAGTGCCCGAGTACCACTTGCGTTCCTGACCAGACATGTGATGACAGGCACGTCTTGCCAGAGGTTTGATGTTGTCGGCCGGCAGTCGATGGGATGGCCGTGCATGCCGGCTCCGGCAGACCGTCTCAGTACAGGCGGGGTCCGTCGTACTGAGTGTAACAACCAAAGCACGGGATGAAGCTTCACCCCGCTTTCTCGTTTCTTACAGGTCATCGACGAAGAGTTGCAGTGGTTCAATGAGGTGTCACGCTGCACTGAGGAAGCCAAAGCTGCCGGGCAAGAGAGGAGCGTTCCGACTCTACAGACTTTATTTCAGGGACAGGCTTGCGCGCTGACACTGTCCCCGTTTGCATCGGTAGCTTCGTACCAAGATAGTTTGTCAGCGCTTTACAATGCCTTTGACACCCTGTTCGTATCCAACCTCGGCACAGCCTCCGTGTTTCAGCTCCAGCAGTTGGCATTGCAAACGCGTCAAATATCGGCCATGCCTGCTTACCTCCCTTTCAGCCTAAGAGAAGAGAACCTGACGCGGGTGAGTAGGCAAGGGGAAGCACAGCATGAGCTAGTGGAAGCAAATCCAGGGAAGCAGCGCGGCGACGAAGTTCCGGAGTTGATGGGGCGTGAAGCCGAGAAAGTAGATAACCAGCGACTCCTCAGGTCCATTGAGCAAAATCGGCGACGAGACGGTGCTGTGACCGAGCGGAGAAGGTTTTTCTTCGGTGCGCTTATCCAAGCTGTTCTGATGCGGCTTGTCCGAGTACCCAAGCCACAAGGTCACCTGTTCTTCTCAAGCACCGATCACACCCTGAGGAACACGCCCGATGCCAATCAAGGCAACGCTTCTCGAGACATGAATCCTGCGTCGGAGGCTTTCCTGCAACGTCCGGGGGCATTGGTGAAGGGTGGCGGTCGTGGAGACACAAACGAGGAAGCTGCTCGTCAAGCAGAGGCTATGCAGTTTCAGTTGTCAAATGCAGAGCAAATCTTATTGCTGGAGCTCCTCTTGCACCTGCTCGCGGGGGCGCCACCCAAAGTGCAGAGTGTCGTGCTGCCGCAGCTGCTCGAGCAGGCGGCATCACCCTGTCCAGAAGGTTCTGAAGAACATGATACCGTAGAACAGCTTTTCATTTGCTCGCCAGACAAACCAGGCGCAGAAAGAGACCATGGCGGAGAGCCCCCTTTGACAGCGTCTTTGCAGAGTGCATTTGTTTCTCTCTTCAACGCTGTCTCAACGATGCCAATCAGTCGGCTTCTGCGACTTTTCGTCGCCGCAGCCCGGCTTGATTTGTTTAGTTGCTTGTGTCCGAATGGCGAAGCCGGTGTGGGGGCCCTTTCACCGGAGAAGGAACTTGATGGGTCTGCACCCTCTGACAATAACCAACATCTCGGCCCCTTACCGCGTGCTATGCCATTTCTGGCCTCTGGTCTCCACGCGTACTTGCCGAACTCATGTCCAGCACAACCTGACCTTGTGCTTTCTCGGGGTGTGCGGCGAGACGGACAGCTAGATTCGCCCGGTCGGCCTCAGTCGACTCACCTACATCTCCTGCTGCTACCTCTGGGGAGCCAGCTTAGCTCGTACAGTGAGGGAACCGAAATGGCAATCTCAAACTCCGGCGACAGGGGCTCGGCGAAGACGTGTTCTGGTTCATCGAGAAGAAAACTCTGGGCCCACGAGAAGCGTCGCGCGGCCTCACAGTTCCAGGGTGCGCTCGAAAACGCTCTAAGGCAGCACTTAGGTGGCGGAGTGACAGAACTGTCGTTCGGAGAGGTAAGGGCCCTTCCCGCAGTTGGTTCAGAACTTAGAGTGCTCGAATTCAGCGCTCTGTTTCCCTGTTTCAGTTTGAACGTTCCGACAAACATTCTTCTCGTTCCTGTATGGCTTCTCCCTGCAGGCTGTAGGTTTCTTGTGGTCTGTGGCCGTGATGCCGGGGCCCCCGGTAGATCTACTGGTTCTTCTGTTGGACCGGTAAGACTGTAGGTGCCGATCGCCACTCCGGACTTATCGGGAGATTTGCTGTTTTCGAGTGTTCTCGGGAGGAGACATTGGAGCCGAGTCTCGTCGCCAGCTGTGGTGCCTCATAAAGCAGATAGATCCTTTGCTGAGTCTCTGGGCGACGTCGGTGTGAAGTTCTCTATGGGGTGTCGCTTGAAAAAACGTCGGTCTGGAATCGAGTGCAGCCGAGGGACCCACCTCGTAGCCGTCCTGGCGGGTTACATGGCCATCAGCTTGTTGCTGCCAGTTGACTTACTACCACGAAATAAGTGAAGAACGATCCCTACTGTTGGTGTTTGGCAGTTGACAACCACTTCATACCTAATAGGGAATGTCAAAAACACTGCGAGGAAACTGGGAAAGAATTGCATTATCAGGAGAATAGCCGTAGTCGCCATTGTCTTCCGCTGTTGCACACGCAACAGCAGTTTTCTCCAGTGAGCAGACCCCTGGTTCCGCTTGTGTCCTCTCCGTCTGCAGCCTGGAGTCTGTCCTTGGGGTGGTGCTGCGGGAGAGGCGAATTATGACCCTTCCGGCTGACCTTCCGGAGCATCTTCCGCCTCTGACTGCCGGGCCGGTGTACAGGTTTCTCGACGCCCAGAGTCCGGGAGATTGCGCTCGCCTGCGATGCGCTTGGGTTTCACTACAGGTACGCTCTTCATTACTTGTCGTTTGGCTGAACCGGCCTCATATTCGTGCTGCGTGCCATCAAGCGTCCCGGCTTCGTTGACAAGTTAGCAGTTTACACAGTTCCACCTCAGGTCCGGTGCCCAACGTCTTTTCCGATATGCTCCGCACATCGCCTAAGCAATCTCTCTTCGCATCTGAGCTCGCATAGTATGTCGAGAGGGGCGGACCTCGGATTGGCTGGTGTGGAAGCCATTGACCTGTCGGTGTTACCTCCCGCACTGGTAGTACGTGGGTGCGGTGATAGCGGCTACGTATACAGTGAAATAGCGAATGGTCTGCGGGAGAAGGTCGGAGCCTGTTTTCGTGTATGTTCTTTGGGACTTGATTCCACATTGTGCCAAGAAACATCCAATTTTGCACTTTGGTGTGAGTGCCGGGAAACCAGCCCTCCGGCAATGTGCGAGGTAGCGAAACTGCGGAACTGTGAGCCCCCGTGTGTGATCTGGCAGACGGAGGGAGCCCCAGGGGTCCTGGCGTCGTTGCAGGCCCGGTTCCCGCTGACGTGGCTAGCCTTCCAGATCCTGGAAAGCGCTACTAAACACCGGGAGCGCAGCTTGTTTTCGGAAAGCTCTTCCGGAGTGTGTAAGCCAGCGGGCGAGAGCGCTTCGAGCAGCGCTTCAGAATCCAGGACCTTCGCCAGCGGCATTATCCGGGCCCTGACCCGCCATGGCGTCACGCCATCAGAATGCGCGATCGATTTTTCAGTGAGCCCGGGATACGACGGAGCCGAGAGAGCCGAGGGTCAAGTGTTGCACGGCAGGCTAGGGAGATATTTGTGCTCTTGCAGGGCGGGGTAAAAGCGGGTCCACCGAGCTCGAGACAAACTGAGATACTCGTCACAGTTTAGAGTATGTGTAGGCCCTATGGCCCTGCCCCACCGTGCGGTGTATCTGCCCCGAGTGACAGCTGATTCGCGCTTTCGCGGCACCGCTTGTAAAGAAGTGGGACTTGGCCGTCGGGCGGCGCAGTCGTAAATCGTCACCTTTGAGCATGGAAAAACTGTCAGTTACATTAACCCGTGTACTGCCCCGGCATGCTGAAGAGGAAGGTGCTGAGGAACGTGGACTTGAAGGTAAGGAGCGAGGTGGGTGAACTGTCCTTCTAGAGAAAGCCCAAGCGTCCAGCAAACTGGCTGCTGTCCCTCCTTTGTTTGCTGCCTCAATTCCTGTGCCAGATTCCCGGTCTGCCTTTCAAGTTTGACGTTGCCGTACCCCAGAGGCGCCTGGTCTGCATCGCAGGACCTCAGTGTGCACGCTTTAGTAACACTGAAGAGGCAGAGACGTCGGATTCGATGCTGGAGGTGGGTGAAATCGAACCTGATTTGGTGGTCGCAGTCCCGACAGCGCCTCTTGTGGTGAAAAGAAGGGGCGCTACCGGGGGCAAAGCTTCCGATTTCGAGGTGCAGGAATTTGTTGTTGGGAAGGCCAAAGCGTCGACGTCATCTGAACAAAGCAGTCGTCGGGATGCGGGTTCAGCCGGAGGAAGACGACTTATTCGGCGACTGTGCACTCACGCTGGATACAGGTCAGTAAAACACCGGCGCGCCGCTGTTTCGACGTCGGGATGCCCTGTAGGTACGTGACCAATCATTCACTGTCTCACTGTAGCCGACGCCAGAGTGGTGCACGACTTCATGGCGTCCTCAATAGAGACAGCGGTACTGCGGTGTTCTCTCACGCAGGGGGGCAGAAGACAGAGCTCTGCCGACTGCCTAGACTGGACCAGGAATTGCTGAGTAACTCCTCCATAGATTGGCGGAGTTGTTCACCATTCAGTTGTTGAGACAGTCGTCTTCGGTCTTTCGCAGTTTCGTCGACCCTTGTTGTTTGGTTGTTCCTGTCTCAGAGTCATTGAGATTGATTCATGCGGGGAGATTGAAGACATATTAGGCGGAGCTTTTCCAGGTGCCCTCTGGAGCAATGCGCTGCGCCTGCGACAGTTGTGAAAGGCTTGTGATATGCGACACGCCTTTGAGGCACATGGAAGGCGGGCTTCATGGAATGATGTAATGCTTGGGTTTCGCGTTTTCCGTGAACAGTAGAGGCTTCCGTACTCCATCACATGCTTGCCCGGCCCTTTCTCAACAGATCTTATGAAGTGCTGCCGTGCTGGCCTAGGCGTAGCCCCGGGGAGAAACACAGTGCCAGGTTCAGAAGCTTCACGCTTGGCCGGTGAGAAATGAATGCACGTACTGGCTGCGCGGTGCGCGCAAAAGAGGGAAGCATCGGTTCCTAGCTTTTGCAGATATAAACCGGTATTTTCACGGCACCCGCCTTTCCCTTCTGACCGACACCAAGCGCGATCTTCGTCGAAAGACGCTGTTTTGTCTGCGGGAGGACCCTACACTGCACTTACGCTCTTGACCCCTCGGTAAGGTGTGACCGACGAACGAGCACTCACGCAGGCTTGAACAAAAATGCAGTCACCTGATGAAGGGGGCGGATCGCATGGCACTCGTATGCTTGTTCTCGTTTGATGCGCTGCTTCGACACGGGGGTGTTTCAGTCCCCTCTAGGGAGTCCAGGTCGCTGGCCTGTGTCGTAGACTCGAGTCTACGACACAAATCTTGAATTGCTACAAACACGATACCAGGTTGCATTGGCTTACGCGACAACGAGATAAACGTTCCAAACGTCGGCACTTGAGACTGGCTAACTTTTCACCGTAGATCTGGAACCTCGTTGGTGAGCACGAACCGCGGACACCAAAGTTCCTCTGATCTTAGAGCCATACGGGAAGAAGCCCCTGCTAGGTCTTTACTCGGAACGGACGCGCCATCTAGACGACGGGCAAAGCGTGCGATGTCACTACTGCCCCGACTGGAGTCTTCCCCGATCACGCAGCGACTCTGCTCATCGCCCGGGAGATTAAAGCAGTTTTGAGCAGTGAAATGCTCCTAGCGTTCAAGGCTACGCAACTTTCTGACTCAGACTGAAGGGCGGGACCTGCCAGAGCTGCGCTGCCTCTCTCTTTCCGCTCAACGAGGGCGGCAGACCAGCGGCGCCGAGAGGCACGCTAGTCGCGCTTGCCAGTAGTTCTGCCCATGCTCTTTTCTGCAGACTTTCCTTACCCCAGTGTTGGACACTTCACAGAGAAGATGCACCGTAAAACATGTTTTAGTTCACTTCACCCCGGTAACAGTGTTGGACGGTTTCCGCAGAACGTTGTAGGAAGTTCATAGCCAGCCCTGGAGGGTCCAAGCTGGTGCCATCTGCATACCGGCGACTGGCGCTCTGGGGCTGGAAGGGAACGCTGGACATGGTAGCGGCATTGGTCGTCCAACATCCCTCCATTCTCCCTCATTATTTCCACACCTTTTCTTCAGCCCAGCTTTTTTCATTTCAAGTAACGCCGGAGGTGTGGCTTCTTTGCTTTCTGGGTTTTCAGCTAGCTCAGGCGGGCGGCTCGCCAACCTGCGAACAGGTTCTGGCCGACTGAATGATTTGTACCACCTTCCGATTTCATCTATTAAGTTTTCCCTCTCCGAATTCAGAGGCTTTGTCTGAGCTCAATCAATTCAAGGACCGGACGCAGGCGCGAAGCGCCGGGGATCTCAGACAGTGGGCCATGACAAGCATCGACAGCCGGTCACCAAAGGACAACCTAGCCTTCAAGGTACTTTTCTACACAGATGTCAGAATGCAAAAAGGAGGCGCCCTGGTTGCCGCTCGGCCGCCGGCCGCGGAACCGAGTCTTCTTTGCATGGTCCTCTTGCTGATCCTCCTCGCACCGCTCCCCCCAGAACCCTTTCATACTGCAGAGGGACGTGAGGCCAAGTTGGACGTCGGCATAAGAGGGGCGTCACCAGCAACGGTTTCAAACCGAAGACGGTTGACGGACAGTCGTACGCGACTGACGGCGATATCGCGCCATAACTTTTCCGAAAGCGAAGATGGGTTACAGCGAGCCGCCCCAGCTTCTCCGGCCTACAGTGCAGCTCAACATCAGCAGATCTCTCTTCACCCGGCGAGGAGTCAAGGTCCGCGGTCAGCGTCATTTATAGACTCAGCAAGCTTCTTCCTAAATGCTGATCCATCAACACCGGATGAGGCACGCTCGCCTGTAGCGGAATGGTTGCCATTACCCACCACCACTACGCAGAACGTTTACCCTCTTACGCAGTTGCCCGTCCCTCACCTTCCGGACTTGCCCTCGCTTCCCTATGTGAACACAACGGCAGCGGCCTCCCCCGCATTGCGGAAAATCGCGGACGCGCTTCCATTTGCACATTTTCTGCCGCCACCACCACTCGGTCCGCTGCCGGTGAATGTCCAGTACGCGGCTGTTGGCGCAAGAACCCCGGTTCCGGGAGCCGGTCCTGGAGGGACTGCTCAAGCACCTACACCTACCTCCCCGTCAATAAGCTCTCCCACTATACTGAACGTGACGGAGCCGGTCAACGCAATCGTGGTTCCTTCTCTAGCTCCCGCTGCTGCTGGAGACCCCGATGAACAGACGGGATACAGTGAGGAGGCGGAGCACCTTCCCCCCACAGTGGCCGTGCCTCCAGTGACGTCACTGACTGGTCCGCCAGCGCCTGGTGGGCAAGCAGGCTCCGTCCCGGCAGCGCTTGCGGCGAGCGTACCAGGAGTGCAGGTGCCCGCTATTGGGGTGTCTTCTGTTCCTGCCGTTGAGACACCTGCAACGCCGGGCGCACTCCCCGGCCCAGCAGTAGCCGACACTGATGTTCACAAGCAGCGGATCGACATGGTAACAGCCATGCCTCCAGACCAGCCGCGGGTGGAAGAACAGCCCCGAGATGCGCTATCTACAGGGCACAGAGACAAACCGGCTGGCACTCTCCCTACTATCAATGAAGAGAATCTGCCTCCTGTGCCTCCGGTCCCTAGTAGAGGCTTGTCGCCGGTGAGACCACCCGTGTTCTCCGACTGCCTTCTCTATGGCTCTCAGACTCGCTCGCCGGCAATTAGTTGGGGACTGTGTGCCGACCTCTGCAGCCGTAGGTTATCCCGCCGTCATTCTTCTGTACTACCCGTAGATGAACCCTACAAGCTATCGCTTATGATTCAGCCCCCTGTTACCGTGAATCTCTTTCACTAGAAAGAGACACTTGTCCGGCACCGTGATCGAATGGTGGCGCACGGCTGCCATTTGTATGCATCCCCCCTGATCCTTCTGACGACGCCCAGCACAAGGTGATCGTATTGCGTCGCTCGGTTCGTCACGAACGGTGTCTGAGAGCTCAACAGACCAGAGCTGTAATTTTGTTGTACTTGTTCATGCTCAACCACCCTGCTGGGATGTGTGACGTTGTGCAGCTCACCAGCTTCTGCTTCGACCGGTGCACTTGCCTCCCGGTGCTGCTGGGAGGCGTCATTGCGATGGTGATCAGCTTGGCAGCAGTGCTTGTAGAGACAATTTTAATGTCGACTTTGTTCTCGAAGGTGAGGCAGGAAGCGTGGACCAGTTGCAAAACAGATACACGCCTCGATGTGCCACTACCGGAAACCTGAGGGGGAACTACCGCGAGACGCGCGTGAAAAACGAAAGCCGCAGGAGATTGGAACGTGTGCGGACTGTACCAGAAGCCAGCTGCTCGTCACGCTCTGGGTTTCTACGTGACTTGGAGCGTCAAAGGACTTCTGGTGCTCGCCTTTCACTTCATACTTTGCGAGAGAAAGCAGACAGTTTCAGAGGCCATACAGACCGCTGGTGGGAAGACGTGTTTTTGCAGGATGCGGCCGCGGCCATCTGGTACGTTGTCTGGCCATGTGTCCTCGGTGCCAATGTTGTGCGCGCAGGGTATGTTTTCTCGGACGTTTTTCCGCGGTGGTGGCTGGGTGATTCTTTTGGCTGCATTCGGAGGTAAGTCCCGCGAATGACCTCAAACTAGCTTGGGAGGGCCCTCAGCGGGGAGGGACATGACAGCGCCGCTGACTGTATGAGTGTGGCTTGCCTGAACTGTGACGACACCTCGCCGGTTGCTTGCACCCGATCTAGATTTACTAAGTGGCACCTTTCTCCAGACAGTACACGCCCATCTGTGCTGTCGCCTGTCACGCGTTGTGTACATTCGTACGGTTTTCTGGCTTTGCTAGCGTATCCTGATGGTGCCTTCCCTGCAGATGAGCTCGTTCGACCGCGCTGGAAAGCAGCAGGCGCACGGCTCAGGACAGCAGCGAATGATTGGAAAATCTGGCAGATCACCGTTTGTTCATACTGTTCTTCAGGCCTCGCTCCTGGATGCTTGATAGGAGGTCTTGTTAGATTTTGCTGGACCGGTGCCCTGTACGGCGGTGCAGGCCTCATGGCCTTCACTGTCTCTCTGGTACTGATGGGAACAAGAGGAGCGTGGATTGGCTCTTTTGGTGGAGCTCTAACGGGTGGGACGATTGCTGGTGTGGTCAGTCCTACTCCTGCTCCTATCACGGGTAAGTGGCACTATTCGGAGAGCACAGCCGACTGAGGACCTCGGCTGCCTGGGGAAGTCTTTTGATGGACCCAAGCAGATACTTACAGTTTTGGGGAGCAGCGAACTGAGTTCATGTTGTTACGCCTCGAACAAGAGCCAGCTTTTTCCTGGTCCCCAGTTTCACGTCGCTTAGAAAAACAGCTGGCACAGCGTGGCTGGCGGGAGAGGCTTGTGCTCGGCTGCTTCTTTTTCATCACCACTGATACCGCAGATCGGCATGTTTCTGTCCTGAA
Source organism: Cystoisospora suis (assembly GCF_002600585.1). Taxonomy (NCBI): domain Eukaryota; phylum Apicomplexa; class Conoidasida; order Eucoccidiorida; family Sarcocystidae; genus Cystoisospora; species Cystoisospora suis. The sequence continues at coordinate 86,612 of NW_027154432.1, forward strand.
CGAAACGCTTAGGTTGCCGACACTCACTGACACAAAGAAACTCAACGTTCTGCGGTTTTTTTGCTGTCGGGTCCCTCTAAGAGCACCCTTTCATTTAGTGTTGGGTTCCTGCTTGCGAGCAACGGTTACTTCCTTAGTCAAGCAGTATGCCGTGTTGTTCTGCGCTGCCGAGGTGCCAACAGTGATCGGACCACAGTTGCTCTCAATGTACAGCCGAACCTGGGGGGCTGAGGGGGTTTCCCCGTACTTTTAGCGGTTCCGTACGCTCCGTTCCATGAGAGTGTCTGGCTCGTGGCAAGTCGGAGTGGAGCCGCGTAACCGCGGAAGGTCATGCATGAGAGACACATGTGTGAAGGACCCATACGGGACCGTGAGAGCTTTCGTGTTCTACGCATCAACTGAATCGGGGCACTACTCGATGGCAGACAGAGTGGTTCTACGTTGTTGTGCCTGCACTGCAGTCGGAGTGGTGGTCGGACTCCTTGCTGGCATCGTTCTCGGTTTCTCGCCCATGCTCACCGGTCTAGAAATGAATATCCGCTATATACGGTCCCGCACTAGAGCCGCGTAAGTTTCTCGGCTGTCGAGCTGCCCTCGAAGCCCTCCTCGAGCTGCCGCCCCAACCTGGTTCATGGTTTTTCTCGGAGTCGTCACCTGCGTGTAGAACGTGAGACGATGTTCGTCAGAGTGCCGTAGGGAAGCAGGCGGACTGGCCCTCAGCCATTCTCGCGTTTTTCTCAGCGTGCTTAATGGCTTCCCTACACTCAAGCCATCCTCATTATCATCGTTCTCGCGGCCGTTAGCCCATTCAACGTCTCGACACCCGCTCACTCTCTTGATCGTCCGCGCGCCGGCTAGTTCACCGGGACGTGCAGCGTCTCACGAACAGGTGCTGTGATCATTGTCCTTCAGAAGAACCCCAAGTACTAGATCGAGGTCTGCAGAGCACCGGCGACTACCCGGAAGAGCTGTGGACTCACCTGCCGGCAGTTCTGCAGAAAGACCTCGGCGAGCACGCTGGTCGACTGCTTCAAGCGAAGACACTTTAGAACCGTTTGTTGAAGAGACCTCGTCCGCTAAAGCACCAGTCTAATGTTGCGTCACGAAGTTGGCGTGACATTCAGCCGAGGCCTGCCTACAAGGGCGCCCCGTATCTGGTTTCCAGAGGGTGGCTCAAGCAGAGCGTGAACGTCGCCTACAGCTGCTACACCAGTAGCCCTAGTAATGGACCAATCGTACGCAGTTGATTGTAAATTTTTGTGCTGCCGACGCACACGTGGACCAGCGAAAAGGCCTGCGCAGTGCGAGGGTAGCAGGTGTCCTTTTCGAGAGACCGTGTTCTTTTTGACCGTAGCTTTCAACAGTGTGCCCTTGATCTAGTCACGCGTTGAGTGGGGTTGGCGCGTAGGCTCTTCTACAAACCAGTCCCCAGTTGACCATCCTCCTTGAGACGGACTTTAGCGAGCAGGAGTCACTGGATCAGTCTTCCAAATAACTCTTTTCTCCCGATCACGAACTCCCACCTCGATTCCTTCCTAGCTTAACTTCCAACCGATCCGGTGCGGATATGCTGCTGAGTGCGACCGCCCTTTCGGTAAACAGGCCGTAGCCGGCTAGACCACTTTGGGCGATTTTTGTGGAGGACAGTCCACACTTTCGGTGAATGACACTAGCCTACGATACTAGGGCAGGACTCACTCGCGCCCTCCCTCCGTGCAGTGTGGTCGATACGGGGCGAACGATCTATATTTTCGTACGTCCTTATGTTTGATAGTAGTGCACCCGCTGCTGTGCGCTTAGAGCGAGGATACATAAAGAACACCCAGCGGATGTTCCCGCACCCGCCAGTGTAAATACCCCACTCTAGCCACAGGTGGACGAAAGCACCCTCCACTGCCCGCTCAGGTGCTGACAAGCGGCGCTCTACCTGCACTCAGCCGGAGTAACCGCGATACAAAGCCCACAGACTTCACTGCCCTAGATCACCTAAACCAGGACGAGGAAGCCCACAGCGCTTACAGTGGAGAACTGAACCCGCACTCTCCCTTCTGAAGAGGCTCACGGGGACTGGCACGCCTTTGTAGCACTTTGGCAGTCCCGGAAGAAGACGGCGCGATCCTTGTTCGCCTTCAGACCTGCGGCGAATGTGGCGTGCACCAGATTACTCATGCACGAGTCCGCTCACTGTTCATATTGATTTTTCACTCTAGTTCGACCGAGTAACACAAAGCCACTCCGCAATCGGCCAGCCTCTGGAAAGAGAAAGGTATAAACGCGATAGACGCGGCACGTCAGGCGGCCAAGCCTCCGTTCCTCCCGAGTGACGGTAGATGTACTCACCCTTAGAGTCGTTCATTGAGGAAAAAGTAAGCCCGCATGTCCAAGTCATTCGTAATGACATCGTCAAGGAGTCCTTTTCGAGCACATGCACGCCGGGGAATCGATGCTCGGACGACGCTTCGATTGTCATGCGATGCAAGACTTGCAAACAGCGAGGCGGCAGTTCCGTGTTGAGGTCGCCTTGGACTCTGACCCACAACAAGCAGAAAGCAGAAATCGTTGAAGACTCGCTGCGAGGCATTACGCTCACAGCGATCTTACACGGAGCGTCCGTTGCTTGTCAACGGCGTCGGGAAGTTTTCCCAGTTCGCATGCTGTCGTGGAAAACCGAGTACAGGCGGGACCTCGGATAACACTGGTTCTGTATTGCGTAGCGCAGCAAGCAAAGCGAATGTCTGCGACTTCACTTCCACGTGCAGCGCGAAGTATCGGACGCAGGGTTTGCCGCATAGTTCTACGACTCGTCAAATAGTTTCTCTTCCCCGTGCCGTGCGGTGCAGCAGGTTGTCCCGCAAGGTGTGGAGTGTCGATATCCTACAGCTGCTTCCTCAAGAATGGTTCAAGTATGATGGGCATTGTAAGTGTGAATAGTTTTTCCGGCCAGCCATCTTGAAGTGCTCCCGAAGGATGCAGTTTTGTGACATGGGCTGCCGACTGTCCGAGTCACAAGCTCCATCGTGATGCCGCTTTCCGCGTCCTTTGAGCTGAACTTTGAATCCGCTTCACTTTTTTTCGCACTACTGCAGCGTCAAAGTCTCTCGCCAATTGTATGCAGCGAGGTTGTCTGTTGTTGCCAGGTTGGCTGTTGTTGCCCCGCCTTTCGAGTCTTGAGTGCGCTTCTTTCGTATTAGCCCCTTCAGTATGGTTAAAGTCACGAGCAGCACTGGCGATGCAAAAGTCTACCACCTTTCATCGGGGCGGAGCCGAGCAGCTGACCTGCTCCCGCGGAGGAAACGGCGCCGACAGAGAGAGAGGAAAGGTCCTGGGGATGAACCGGAGGCCAGCGAGGTGGAGTTACTGCAGGACTTCGAGTTCAACATCTCTTCGCAATGCGTGAAGGTGTCTCCCGACGGGGAGTTCGTGACTGCCACAGGCATCTACCCCCCCGAGGTACACTGCACTCATCAACGTTGTATTTTCTACCCGAATGCTGGCCAGTAATGGACCCTTGCAACTACTTCGCCCGACTGGAAAAGGGTTCCCGCCAGTCCTGAGATTGTTCCGGAGCGTAGGTGCAGGCAAAATGGTTTGATCTACAGGGTTGCGAATGGCATGCTTGGTTTGGGTAGACCAGTACTGTCGCTCGCAGCTCGGAACGTGTTTTTCTCTGTCGCCGGTCGCCGCCGCAAAAAGAGTAGGCGGTGTGTGAACGCATCCGCGGGCTTGTAGCAGAACCGACAAACCCGGATGGAAGATAGCAGACGTGCTCTGAAGATGCCGGCGTGCGTTCGCCCCGGGGTCTTTTTTTTTGGCTGTAGGTGCGGGTATACGAGGTGCAGTCTATGGGCCTGAAGTTTCGCCGCGGACTGGATCATGAAGTCGTCGACTTCACTTTCCTTAGCGAAGACTACCGAAAACTTCTCTTTCTGCAGGAGCAGCGCCATGTCGATATCCATACCCAGGGTGGCACCCACCACAAGGTGAGGGCACACGCGGGTGTCACCGTAGCACCGCTGTGAGCCAGTGATGACTTAAGTGTTCAGCACTAGACGAAGACCGTCCGCACGCCTCAGTCGCGTGCCTGGGTTTTCCGACCCAGGCTGCGTGAGCCGTCTCTTTCTTGCTCAATAGCTTATCCTGGGCCTCCGATTTTCTGAAAGCATACCCTTCCACTGCCAGCACGATCCGACTCTGTGTCTGTGAGGAGGAGGCCTGAGTGCACTTTCTCGGTTAACAGTGTATGTGTGGCTGTGGAGGAACGCTCGCGTTCATATGCGTGCGAACATCGAGATACGTAGGCAGCGAGATGTTCCCGTCTTGCGTGACTCCAACCGTGGCCGGCAAGTGAGAGATGTGTGTGAGAAATTCCAAATCACGCCATCTACAGGTTCTTTCGGTTTCACCTAACATCATCGCCTTTCTTCGCGGGCTAGGCAGCGTGTCAACGTGGGGACGGTAAATATAACCTGTTTCGAAACACACGACATGTCGCGTTTAATTTCCTCTATCCTGTTGTTGGGCATGTGCGATATGGCAACGGGGCGGGGCTTGGGTTTTCAAGAAGGTCCCTACGCATCAGGTGGTGTTTGTGAGTTTTACAGTTCACCGCGTCGCGTGCGACAGTGCCAGGGCGCAGTCGTAGAGAGTTCTGACCTTGGCTTCCTGCGCTTGTTTTCTAACAGATGAGAATTCCCCGTGAAGGACGGGGGTTGTGCTTCCTTCCCAGTCTCGCGAGCATCTGTATCGCGGCGAGTGGCAGTGAGGTCTACATGGTGGATTTAGAAGACGGCTGTTTCCTTACACCGTGGACCACCGGAAGTCCAGCCAACAACTGCTGTTTCACATCTTCGGTTCTTCCCATCTTAGCCGTGGGCGGGTATGGTCGAGCCATTCCTGGTGTTCCGTGGTTTGACTTCTCACACAAGCGTTCTGTTGGGTGATGGCATGCCTTCCTCGCGGGCTGTTGGTGTAGCTTTGCTTGTGGCTCCTGTGCATACAGTGTTACTATCATCCTTGAAGCCGAGCCTGCCGGTGTTCGATTCTAATACTCTTCAGGTCCCTGTAGCTAGCCCTGTCACCGCAAGAAATGATCGGGAGTATCCGGGAATATATTTCTGGCCTCGGAAAGAAGCACGCGCTGCAGACGGCTGTGTGTGTGATTCGTGTAGTGGCGGTTGACTATCAGTAGTGGCTGCTGGATGCCCGCGTTACCGACCGAGACTGCCAAACTGCTGCAAGTAGGGGAGGCGCGGGAGGTGTTGCTTCGTGTAACTGTTTGTTTTGTGTGGTTACAGAGAGAATGGGGTTGTGGAGTGTTTTGATCATCGGACAGCCCGGAGTGTATCGGCACTTGATGTCTCCGCAGACAACCCGTCTACGACCGAAGAGGGGTAAGTGCAGTGAACTAGTCATGCGTCTCGTCTGAGGCGACACTGGAGGTGTTTAAGTGAGCTTTTCTTGGTTCCCTCCTTTGTTGGTCCGACGTAGCTATACAGTTGATCTGTGAGCGGTGGATATATCTACAAGTGGGAGACTGCCCTGGTTATCTTCTCTCCAGTACGGCCTGATTAGCCCCCGCGCTGCTCGCGTTTGCTCTCGTTTACTCAGCCAGGAAGGAGCTCGCAACATGATGAAGACGAGGTACAACAGCGTCAAATGTTCGGATCGACCTCCATGTATCGATCAGCCGTCACCATGCCGCAGTTGGTGATCGCTCACATGCTTCCCGGTGAACGGTCCTTATCGCTTGTGGCTTGGGGTTTTTGTGTTGAGCTCGCGCTTTCAGCCAAGTTACCTGCGGGGCTTTCTCGCCTGGCGGACTGCAAATGTGTGTCGGGACAAGTGCGGGCACGTGCCTGCTTTACGACCTACGCAGTCGGAGGCCTCTTTGCTGTCACTCCCACTCGAATATGGAGCCAATTAAGCAGCTTCAGTGGAAACGGATTGCCACGGGGGGATCTGGCAAAGCTGGCGACTCTCACTCGGAATCGATGCTTCTCCATGGTGGCCAAGCTGCCCAGCAATCGCCGAGCACTTCGGCAGCCTTGTTCCCAGCGGCAGGTGGGAGTTCACAGGGACAAGGCAGCCTAGTCGTAGCGAGCTGCGATCCTGTCAGCATTCATGTGTGGAGAGAATCAACTGGAGAGAAGAACTCCGATTTGTCCTGGCTGGTGTCCGATGCGGAAATACATTCGGTGGACCGGGAGTGGAGCCCGAGGAAGGAAGGGAGAGCCGAAGTTCTAGCGACAATCCAGGCGCCCCTAGTGTCTGCAGATGATGACGACAGGGGTGGAGCCAGCCAGAAGCACACTGGGGGCGTGCGGGACCAGCGCGTCGTGCGGTTTAACGGCTTCGCGTTTTACGGCGACTCTGGCCTTTGCTTTACACCATGCGAGCAGAAGCGCGTCGGCGTCTACTTTGTTCCGTCGCTGGGGATTGCTCCAAGGTGAGGTTCATGGTGGGTTGTTTGCGAGAGCCTGCGTGCTGTCACTTAAATCGTCTTCTTCCGAGCTGCCCGGGCCAGCAAGAATGGATGTGTGGCGTTGTGAAAGGCCGACCATGCTGCGCCTGTCCCCCGGCGATTGTACGAGAAACATCTTCTTTAGGCCTTGGGTTTGCCGGTGAACTTCAGGTGGTGTGCGTTCTTGGATACAATGACCGAGGAGTTGCAAGCAAGCAGTGGCCTCGTGTCATCGGACTCTACTGGCGACACAGCGGCTGGCGCACAGTACGGCGACTACCGGTTCGTGACGCGTCAGCAACTGGAGCAGATGGGTGTTCAGGATCTGATAGGCACGGGTTACGTGAAAAGATACATGCACGGCTACTTTATGGACTCGAAGCTGTATAGGAAACTGCAGGTGAGAAAGCAGCCCCGTTCTCGGCAGCTCTGAACTCGAAGGCACTGCTTTTGCTTGTTGATGTGGCCTTAGCTTCAACGCTGGGCGAGTCACTTGCCGTCGACTAAGTACACTTTCTTGCCTCCGACACAAGTCAGGCCGGCCGGTGGGGCACACGCGCTGTGTCAAGGCTTCTCACCCCGGCCTCGCCCCCTGGTGTACCGTGGTCTTTTACTTTTTGCGGGGTAGGAGCGGGGCTGTACAAAAAGAGGAAGAAAGTGGTCTTCGGCGAACGTATGCTCATCGCCTTGTTCCACCATCGTGAGAAAGTCCGTTCCAGGGCGCAAACTGTGCCGCATCCGGGATGCTTACTGTGCAGGAAACGTTAACGCCGTTTGCTTTCGAAGAGTATCGCCGAGAGAAGATTCGGCAAAAAGCCAGTGAAAGCGAGAAAATGAGGATTGAGGTGAGCGCCGAGTGCTGCACTGCCGAGGTGGCACACTTCGTTGCCGCATTTCTGCTTAGGGGTCGCGCATCCCTCCAGAACATAGCTGCGAGCAGACCTGTTAGGCAGGACTGCTATTCTGTTGTATTTTCGCGCGAGCTACTGAAGACTGGGGTGTTTTCCGTGAGCGGGGGTAATATCCACGGTGCTGCGGTTTTGCGGTACCTACCCTGGCGAGCCTGGAACGGCACTGTAGGGCAGTGAGAACCGAGATCGGCTTCCACTCAGTGAAGCTCTTCATACCTGCTTAGGGAGGACGCACCGCACGAAAAAACGTGTATCGATGCAGGCCGAGTAGTAACTTGTTGCCGTGATGAGGTGTCTCCGAGGACCAGCAGGCCGCGTCTGTATCGGTTCAAAAGCCAACTGACGGGACCGCGAGTCCATGGCTGTGATCCCGAGCCCATGAAGAACTGTTGCTACATTCGCTCAACAGGGCTTCCGCTGCGTACTGCCACGTGCTAAGCAGTGTCCGGCAGCTTGCTGTTTGCTGTCTCCTGGCGTTCAGATTCGTCACAAGCAGCCCAAGGCCAACTCGGCTTTGGCACGCAGGTTGGAGGAGACCGCACTGGCGGGGGTAAGTGCCGCGCCCTCGCGTCTGGGAACAATTCAGCAGACGTTGTCTCCTATCGTAAATCTACCGCGAAGAGATTTTGGGCCGCATCACGGCTGTAGCATACACGTTATAGTCGTCTCCCGTTAGGTGCATAGTGTCTGGTGCCGTACGCTTCGCGACTACGACGTACTATCCCGCACGTGCAGGGAGGCAGCTGGCAGATCTTCCCGGTATGGGGTGCCTTCATTGCGAAAAAGAAAACTGTGAGCGGTCTCGGCATGATTTTTGTTGCTATCTGTGCTTTGGTTCAGGCAAGTGCTGGCACCAAGAAAGGGCGGAAGCAGCAAGAAGCGGCCCGCCAGCTTCTTAAAGACGAGCGGTTTGAGCGCTTGTTTTCGAACCCGGACTTCGAGATTGAGGGTGACAACGGGGACTAGCAGCTTCGCTGCTCTCGGGGGCATTTCCGCTTTTCACTCAGCATGTGTACTCAATTCTGCTGATGAATACTGTCCCGGCTATTCTTATGCTCATGTTATCGTCAAGTGTTCCTCGAAGCGGAACGTATCACAAGCATTCCAAATCTCCGACCCGCCGGGCAACTCGAGCTGCCAGGCGGAACCTTCCCCGAGCTTTCTGGAGCAAGGAACGAGAAAACCAAGCTGCGAACGCACACACTGCACACCAGTGACTGCCGTGCACGGAGCTCGGAGGCAGGATTTCACCGATTTAAGAGGATCTGTCAGTGCGGTGGTCTGACGAGCGATTCCCGGCCCGGCCATCTGCTGGGGGGTGATGCCGGGGGCCCCTGTTCCGAACAACGTGACTCCGCTAGTTTTGTACAAGTACATCGGTTTGCCGCGCCAAAGTTGTTTGACTTGTCATTCATCTATACTGGCATAAAATATCACCGCTGTCACGAAGTAATCTCCGCGCAAGAAACCTAAAATCCGCCCCCCCCGCTGCCGGTGGGCGAACCCTCTTGTAGTGGGTATGGCCCTGGGAGGCCAACTGCGAGCAGGGTGTTTCCAGGTGTGCCTTCCCGTAGCTCAGTAGTGTTTTATCACGGAAGGGTACCAGTATAGGTCGTATAAGCCATCAGATCCGGAGGGAGTCACTGTGCCGTTCTGATGCCGGTGTAGAAGCAGCGCGTGCACGATGCCCCTGCCCACGACGCTTCGCCTCAGGCAGCATCTGTAGTCTCGGAAGCTGTTCCTTCAGCTTGCTCGACCATGGCTACAGGACTGCTGTTCGGTAGATGCCGGTGCGAACCCGCCCGTACCCACCTTCGTCCCGCCCACCTTGCTCCCGAGAAGCGCCACCTGTGTCTTCGCTTGAAAGGAGAGGTACAGCTACAGCGGACCCGCGTCTCCAGTTCACACACAGCTATAGCGTCACTCTGACTTACACACTAACGGTGGAGCGTATGTGCTCGACTTCTGCAACCGCTCCACGTCTTTCGGCCTTGTCGGCCTAGTTTAGGAGAAGAATGGCGGCTATATTTCACAAAGATGCGTCCGCTCGGTGAAACAGTTTGACGCGTGTTTTTGTGAATCACTGGGCGTTTACACGAGTAAAAAGGCCGGGTGCATGCACGGGGGCTGGTGGGGGTCCCTGGCCATGTTTCGTCTCACTGTGTCTCACGGTTCTGAAATCTCGACAGCTGCCAGCGGATCTCCGTGCCTGGAAGCTCTGCCCTCCGTCTGTACTAGTTGACCTTCTTTGAGAAGTGTGCTCCTCCTAGCTTCCAGGTTTCTCAAGCTCAAGGGGGTCGACGGCGTTCCGAGTGTAGCGAGCGTCCGTGCGAGCGGAAGTAGGCACCAGTCTTCGCCGTAACCTTCTCATAAGCTCTTTTTTCTTGACGCTCACCTCTCTACTTTTTTATTCTTGCATTTTACTCTTCTGGTAGGCCGTTCATGGATTGTGTCGCGACGTCGCGGTTGGGCAAGAGAGACGTGTGCGAGTATTGCGCGGCTTATCGAGGTCCCCTATCGGTGCATGTGCCGCGCAGGTGGGCTTGGTTTCGGACTGCCTCCCACAAAATACATACTTGCGAGCGTTAGCAGCTGCCGGTGCCTGATTGGTTGGCTTTTCCGCTGAGCCCTCTTCCCTTTCAGTATGGCGCTTCCTTCGGTCGGCGCAGCCTTTTCACGGTCAGTCAGCGGGGTCGCTCCCTCAAAAGCCCCAAGGCCCAAGTTCGTTCCGCAGGCTCTGCCCAAGCAACACACTGCGCGAGTCCTTCTTCCCCAACCTGCCGTTACAATACTGCGCGTTGTGAATGCAACGACCTCGTGCCCCACATCGCTGACGAGCCCTTCCCAGTCGCACGCGCGGAACCCGAAGGCGCGCAGCCGTCACTATCCCGCATCCTCTGCTTTCTTGTCTTCTTTATCTCCTGTATGGAACCGGTCATTGCCACGGCAGAAACAGGAATGGCGTGTGCGTTCACTGTGCACCGCCCGGACTGCGGATTCACACGGGGACGCGGAGAATGACATGAACAGTGTAGCGAAGGAGAAGGCGGAAGTCCATGAGTTTCGTGCAGAGACAAAGAAGCTCCTTCACATCGTCACACACTCCTTGTATACGGACAAAGAGGTGTTCGTCCGCGAATTGATTTCCAACGCAGCTGATGCGCTCGAAAAACTGCGATTTCTCCAAGCCACGGGACAGTGTATGTCTGCAGCAGCACATTCATTCCAGAAAGGTCTATAGGAGGTCACTGGCGTAGCGTGTATCCAGAGCACCGCGGTGTCGTTTTGACAGAAATAAAGTAGCACGGTCTAGCGTTTTCAACCAATGGTGAAACTCGCCACATGCCAGTATGGTCCGAACGGAGCGTGGTCACCTCCAGTATGCAGTGGCGACCAGTTCCTTCACGGGCGGAAGATGCTGGTTTCTGACTGTACCTGCTCAGGAAAGGAAAGCGTGTTCGCTCGTGAGTTGAACCAGCCAAACCGAGTAAAGCCAAAAGGGCTTGCATTGCAATTTTTGACGTCTCTGTGACAGTTCCAGCGCATATAGGCCCACCGCAGAAGGGGTGGGATGTTTCACGTTCCCAGCAATCCAGTAATAGAGAGGAAATTACTCTGCCACCGGTATTTCGCTTGGCTATATCGGAGCAGTGTTGGTGGTCAGCGGACGGCTGTGCTCGGCGTGTTAGGAGCATAGGACAGGGACTGAATAGATGAGTTGGTGAAAAGCGAGTATGTGCAGCGACTCCTTGCTGTATTCTGATATGTAGGGGGAAGCGACGGTGGGAGTGACGAGATACCACTACAGATTCGCCTAAGCACCGACCCCGAGAAGAAGATTTTTACCCTCAAGGTGAGGTGTACGCGGAGCTGTTTATCTTTTACGTTGTTGGGCAGGCAGTTGTCGGTTAGTGTGTGGCGAGCCTTCCTCTGAATTTTCGCGGTGTCTATAAGCAGGACATCCTGCAACTGGAAAAAATCCTGCAGTGAGGCGGAGAAAGTGTCGAGTGTCTCCCAGCTTAAAGCGCCTGTCAGCGCACGGCATATCGCGCGTGGTCTGCTGCGGTGACTGTCGCTCGTCCCCGAATCAACATTTCTTCATGTCAGAAGTGTGCCAGCCCCAGTGCGAGGACTTTCCTCCCGCATGTTGCTATTTTCGTCGCGTTACACCCTGCCGAAGTCTCGTTTTGTTAGCTTTGTGTGTCCATCATTTAGCCCTTTCTTTCTGTGATCTGAAGAAGCCTCGGGCTTGGAGTGCCGACTGGCAAGGCAAAGGTAGTCCAGGTGTCCGGACGTGCCCGCGTGGAAGGGCATTCTTCGGTCTTGAGACAGTGCACGGCCTTTTGGCCTGATAGGGGATTCGTTTTGATTCAAGGTAGTCGTGGGAGCCCCAGATGTTAATCCAGGTGTTTTCCCGGCGCCTCCCTAATTCGAAAGGAAGTCGCAGCTCGTGAACATTTATCGCCAGCAGGGGTGGCTCGCACGTAGCCCTCCCAGCACAAGAGGCACGCTGCTAGTGTTTGACTGCGGATGTTTGACTCCTCTGAAAAGGAAAAGGCAGGGCAATCAACTGGTGAGAAAGCCTCGCAGACGTCCCCGCGTCCTTGAACCTTGCTGTACACTGGAGAGACTTCGTCTCGGACTGTTTGATATTTGGGCAGCCCTTGTTTGTCTTCATACCTACGAGTCTTCGTTGGGCTATTTCTTTGCCAGGACACTGGAGTAGGAATGACGAAGGAGGAGCTGCTAGAGCACCTTGGCACAATCGCGAAGTCTGGCAGCCTCGAGTTCCTGATGAAGCATCGCGGCGAAAAGGGTGCCGATATCATAGGCCAGGTATGTCCCCCGCCGGTCTGAGCACTCCATTTTAGCTAGCTCAGGCAACCGTTTGGGTCCCTGAAGGAAGGTGGCGGGCGCCGCTTCCGAGTGAAGTGAGCTCCGGTGTGGTGAGTGTTCGCCGGCGATGTCTCACAGTGAGTTGTCCGTTTGCTTCGTGACGCATTGGTGCAGTTCAGTGCAGTGTGTCGGTCACCTACACCCTGGCTGGGTTCTGAACCTTGTCCGTGTATTTCAGTCGTACGTCGCCGTTGACGGCGTTGGGCGCAGTCGGTTTCTTTAGGAACGCCTCCGGCGCGTTTGCAGGCAAAATCGCGGGATCCGCCGGAGTCGTTTCTGGGCAAGACAGATTGTTACAGAGCGCGGGTGTCTGTTCCGTCCCCATGTACCTATTCGTATTCAGTTTGGCGTCGGTTTTTATTCCGCCTTCGTGGTCTCCGATCGGGTTGACGTGTTTACCCGGTCGTTCGCCGGAGGCGCGAAAGCGTATGTGTGGAGTTCGGACGGGACAGGCGAGTTCACAGTGAGAGAGCTCTCCGAGGAAGAAGCAAAAGAAGCAGGCGTTCAACGAGGGACAAAAGTCGTTTGTCACTTAAAGTCTGACTGCGCCGAGTTCTCCAACCCTTACAATGTCAAGAGCTGCGCCGGCAGGTTCTCGTCTTTCGTTAAGTGAGATCGAGATCCACAGCCCGCGCCCTCAGTTCATTAGAATCTGTCCGAGCAACAGTCGAGCCTCCCCTGCCCTTTTAAGGGGAAAAAAGACAGGCGATGCAGAGAGGTTCAACTAGTTGACAGCGGACAATGCGTGGGCATCTATTTCACTCTCGCGACTGGTGGATGCTTCTTCGCCATGTGTATCCTCTCAGCTTTCCGGTCTACGTGGAAGAAGCAGACGGGAAGGAAAGCGCAGTCACTTCGCAGCCAGCACTGTGGTTGAAACCTTCCGCGACAGAGGAGGAGCACAAACAGTTCTTCAGGTAACGGACGTCCCTGGAGCGAGGCGCTCACAGAGTTGAACTCAGATTCTCGGTGGGCGAAGAGTGGTCCTGTGTGCGTAGTTGCGCCACCGAGCACGCCTGGCTTGCACGATGCTTGTTTCTTCAGGTACCTGAGCAATGCGTCGTGGGTACAACCGATATACCATATACTCTTCCATGCCGATGCGCCTCTGTCAATCAAGGTGAGTTCACTGGCACAGGGGAATAGCATCTAGTAGTGCGTGTCGCCTTCCCGCCCACCGGGTCCACCCTTCCGGTAGAACTTTTTCTCCGTTGCCAGAAAATACATATCGGGCAGGGAAACTGCAAAGCTGAATGCCCGAGGTCCCTAGACGCTGGAAGGCATGACGGCGGACATGCATACTAACTTTTGGCACCGGGATCTTGGGTTTTCATGGTTTAGGGAAGCCGTGAATCTCCTCTCGCCGGCGCACCCCTCACTGGAAGCGCAAACAGAGCGGCGTCTACCTGACTGTCGCTTTGGAATGCGCAGCGTGGGCTGCAGTTTTTTACGTGCTAACTTTCTTTTTCAACAGGCTCTCTTCTACGTCCCGGAAGACCCACCGAACAAGCTGTTCCAGTCAACAGAGGAAGTCGGCGTTGCACTGCATTCGCGCCGCGTTCTAGTCAAGAAGTGCGCAACAGACATCATTCCAAAGTGGCTCGGCTTCCTCAAGGGCGTCGTTGACTGCGACGACATTCCCCTCAATGTCAGCAGGGAGAACATGCAAAATTCTGCTCTCGTGGAGAAACTTTCGCAGATTGTAGTTCGGAGAATCTTGAAATTCTTTGATGACCAGGTGAGGCCCTCGGGCTCCCCATTATTGATACTGCTTCTGACGCTCGGCACCCCTTCTTGGTCGGGGCGACCGCGAGACAACCAGGTTCTAGTGAAGCGAGATGGTAAAATACGTTCTCTCGTGCTAAGCGTTTGCAAAACACTGGCCTTGCAAAGGTCCCGGCTGCCGATTTTTACTGTTGCCGTTCCTAACTGGGGATGCGTGGAGGGCCAGAATGAGCACTAGGCACTCACGTCTTGTATGAATTCCGTGTCTTCGATGAGGCGGCGCCGGGGTCACACGCGGCACGGGGCGGGTGGCGTAGTCACTCCTGCTACCGCGGCATACCTCTGTATGGCTCTGTCCGCAGCAGGGTGATGGGCGAATGACTTTTGTCACGAACACAGACTGGTGTGTTTTGCTATAAAGCCGGCACCGTGAGAGTGACAAGGCTGTGTGACAACAATGATGATAGTGACAAGTAACTAGCCGAGTATTCATATCAGTGAGATAGATACCCTGATCATATATATAAAAGTATAGTCTGTGTACCTCAGGAGCAGTCAGGCTCATGGCAGCCAGCGAAGCTCCCTTCGTGGTCTTGGAAAGTGCTAAGACGCCGGCGCGAGTCTTGCGTCCCGTGATCTCGCCATTCCTTTGTTTCAAGCGGTCAGCACGTGACTGGGCAGCAACCCTCGTTCGAGCGTCACCGAGAACAAAACTCAGACGGAAAGGTTCCCTTTTGGTTTCAGGTTGTCTTCTCAAACCCGGCATCATCACATGATGCTGCAGAGCAGAGGGGGCGCGTGTCTATCATCGGACTCTCTGTTCTCACGCGTACGGGCAACCGCTTAGAAGTTTCTATAAGACGTTTCCCGTTTGCGTGGGTCGATGGACGACCCGGAGTTCAGTCAGAAGACAGCCGCGCACGCGGGAAGGGTTGGCGTGTGTTTGTGAGACACGCGAGTCGCCGGTTGCAAGTTGCTGGGTGACGTGTTTCAGAGTCGTAGATCTCGAAGACCTGTTTTCTGTCGGGTACAGACTGCGCCCTCAGTTCGTGCGAGTTGCGTGCGTGTAATTTCAGTCCA
Organism: Cystoisospora suis; assembly: GCF_002600585.1. Classification (NCBI taxonomy): domain Eukaryota; phylum Apicomplexa; class Conoidasida; order Eucoccidiorida; family Sarcocystidae; genus Cystoisospora; species Cystoisospora suis. Next base: position 101,684 of record NW_027154432.1, read on the forward strand.
GGTCTGATCCGCAGAAGTTTTTGGACTTCTATCGGAAATATGCTCATCAATTGAAGGAAGGAGTATTGGATGATGTGCACCGGGGCAGCAAACACAAGGACAGCCTGCTAAAACTACTCAGGTTAGTGCGACAGCAGGGCTGTTTAGATCATAGAGGAGGCACTCAAGCCCACGCTTGCGTGCCGGGCGATGCTCACCTGTAGTGCTATGAAAGCCCCTGTGTCGGTTTGTCTCCTTGATTCGCACGAGTCCGACCCTCACTACGATTACTGATTCGCAAAAGCTGCACCACATGCACAGACGCGAGGCGTTTTGTCGATTGGTGTTTTCCGCATCGTTTCTCGAAGATTTCAGAGCTCCGAAACAGCAGATGGAGAACTGATTTCACTTGACAAGTACTTGGAAATGGTGAAGCCGGAGCAACAAAACATATACTTCTACTGCTGTCCGGGCCGCGAGGTCAGTCTGCGTAACTGCACGATTGCCAGACAACGGTATGTCGAAGACGCATGGCCGAGTTGGCGGGGCTTGCGGGCGGGTCCGCCCGGGGACAGGCTTTGCTTGCCCTTTGGTGCACTAGACTGCCGAGAAAGGCGGCACCACTAACGCTCAATGCCTGGCATACGTGGCGCTCTGAGAGTATCAGGCCTCACAGTCTTAGCACCCCGGCAATACCATTGATGATAGCGTGTCGACTGCTTGCGGTAGTTGCTCACTGGGGACTGTCGCCATCTGTTACGCCGTCGGTGATGGCAGCTTTCTGTCTTTCACGCGCTGTCAGACCGCCGCACGAGTCCCGGTTTCAGCCATCAGCAACTTGATGTACTCACTTTTTATCCGGTGCGGTGCGGATGTTTGTCTCTTACTCCTCGTGAAGTACTGCTTCTTTGCCGCAGTTCTGCGTTGTGTGTTTATTCTTGGGACGGCTAGACAGCTATGGCCTCGCCGTACATGGAGCAGTTCAAGGAATGGAAGAGGCCGGTCATCCTCATGACTGACGACATCGATGAATTTGTGGCCATGAACGTACAAGTGAGCGACGACCAACAAAGTAGTGAGAGCAGAGGCCAGCTGGAATCAAACCAGGATCTCCAACATAGTCAGGACCAAACTGCAAGAATGCTGACAGCTAGTCGATGCTGCTGAATGGGCACAGTGATGATCTGCCGCTGTTCCAGACAGACCCGTTGTGCCAGTTAGACAGCCGCTTCAGGAGCAGCTCATCTCTTTTGCACTTTTCCTGAACTACCAAAGCATGTTCACTGGCTGTGCGGCGTGCAGTCATACAAAGGGAAGAAGTTTGTTGCAATTGACTCACCAGAAGAGGATTTCGAGCCCCTTCTGAATGCAGATGAGGACGGAGAGAAAAGCCGGAAGCCGTCCAGTGCAGGCCTCGTAGGAGACCACCGGATTGAGCTTGAAGGTTTCGTCAAAGTGAGCGCTAGGTTCAAGTCGAAGACGGCCTCGCTCAGCGCAGCGTCCAAGACGCAGTCCCGTGGTAGTTCCTTTCTGAGAACGAAATGGTCCGCTCATTTGAACGGCACATCCCGTAGATAGGCACAGAGTGAGAGAGCGATATAACTACGTGTGCGTAATCGTGTCCTTTCAGCATGCGTACTCGGGCGTGGTGGACGAGGCTCCGAGGTTTCGCCAGGTGATACTGCGTATCACTGTCGTGCCAAGTAGTACCGTGCTTGAAACATCGCGTAGCAGCGTATCTGCTTGACTGCGCAGAGAGTACTAGGGAGCCAAGTCAGCGAAGTGAAATTTTCCGACAGACTGGTGAAGACACCGGCGCTTGTCACAGGTTTCCTCTCGTCTACGCTGCGGAGGATGATGAAGGCCACGCTTCAAGGAGCACCGGATGCTCAGCTCAGTGAGTCGCACTTGGCACCGGACAGTTTTTTTTTTTTTTCAAGATTCCATAGTGTATGACGTTACTGGAAGGACTCTCTGTAGACGGTGACGAGCGCCAGGCTCTGATGTTGTACTGTAAGGAGTCTGGCATGAATTTCTTGCGGCCCTCCCGTGTCGCTTGCTCTTTGACGCCGAAAATCCGACTGTACCAGGATGCCGTGACGCGACATGTGTGACCCTGTCCCCCTACCCCTGTCCAAGGACTCTTGTGTCCTGAACAATCCCGAGTGTTGCTGTGTGTTGACCTAGCTGCCTCAGTTTTTCCCCGGTTCGACACCACCCTGCACCCGAAAGCTGCGAGTGTGAGTGTACAAGTAGCTATACTGGAAGAGCTGGCGAGTTCCAAAATAACCACTGTGTCTTTGTCGGGTGTGTGGGCTGTTCCTGTAGAGATGGCGAGTCTTCCAGTAACGCTAGAGCTTAATCCAAACCACGAGATAGTGACGTCCCTTTATCATTTACAGCGGACGAACGCTGACGTGGCAAAGGTAAGCCGGTGCGGATCCACAGCAGTGACTCGCATCGGGGTGTACGCGGACGGGGAAGACATCGTTCCCGGCGTGTTGTCGCTGTAGCGCCTTTGCTTTTCCACTGGACTCGGTCAAGCTGATGACGGCAGTTGCTCCGAGAAAGTGCACCTTTTGGGCTTGCCGGATACGAATGTCTTCCATGCAGCTGCTCGTAGAACAACTGTTCGACAATGCTCGAATTGCCGCGGGCATCATGGAAGATCCGCGAAGTATGTTGTCGCGACTAGACCACCTGGTCGAGGTTACTGCACAGTACGCGTACCACTACAGCGAAGCCTCATGCAAGACCCCTCCTGCTGCAGTAGGTGGTGAGGAGGCAGGCGAAACTGGGGTTACAGACGGTGAACGTCCCTGTGACTTCTCTGCGCGACCAGAGCCTGGTGTGATTGAAGAGTCGCGCGAGGAAAAGCCAAAGGAGCAGGCGAGGAAAGACATTCTTTCTTGCTAGCTGATAGCATCAACTCGAGAATCGCCACGTTGCCGAGAAGCCTCACGTGGGGCGCGCTTGATCTACGGGTGGGCCTCACGGTGCTCCTCTCTCATTGATGCACGGTCGTGGACGCCTTCTTCCTACCAGACAACGCTTCTTTTTCATCCCTTTGTCACTGCAACATTGTCGCCCCCCCGCTATCATGCCTGCTGGTGTGTCGTGTGCTCCTGTTGTCGTCCCATGATGTGTTCGGGTACCAGTCCACCTGGAATAGTTACACAACATCAGGAGTGCAAGTGTACGCGGCTCTTAGCTTAGCTCTACTCTTTTGTTTGCCTTAGGAGATAGTACAGGTGGTCGGGTAAGCCAGCTGCAGCAGCCAGCAAGGATGGTTGCAGTGTACAACGCATCACCTCGTGTTACTTGGACATGTATTTCTCTCCCCCCATCCCCCGGGTATCGGAGTTGCTTCTTCTCCGATGTGTAGCTGTCGACTAAGGTTTAATCGACAGTGTCAGAGTCGCATCACGCCAAATTCGAGCATTGCTTAGGCAGTACTTCATTAGATTCATGGGGGAGGCGCCTGCTCACTTTGTAGTCAGGTATCGCCTCGTTCAGCGGGGCTCCTCTGAGTGATAGCCACGACGCTGATTCCATTCGATATTGCGTTTTGTCCTGCGCTCACCATGACGCTTCTCGCGAGCTTTTCAAGCCTCGGCGAAGGTGATAGCTGGCAAGGGTGGCATGCAGGCGCCACCAATAGCCCCCGCCCAGTCCTCGAAAAGTTTCAAGATTGTGTCGGAAGCAGGGAAGTCCTGTGAACACCACATTGGATAAAGAGGGAACGCAGAGCCGGCTACACTACAGTCAGTTAGCGAAGCAGTTCCCGCTCTTCCGAATTGTCTCCTAGCGCAGTTGACGGGACAGCTTCCACCTAGGGAGTCTCCGTATGCAGGGTGGTCCGGGTGTAGATGCCCCCATACCTGTTTTAGACTAGCAAGAGTACTTGCTAGACAACTAGCATCATTTCGGACTCTCTTGATACCGGCAATTACCGACGCCTGACGAATGAGCAAGAGGGTTTCGAGAAAAAAAAACGCGGGCTGTGAAGCGTAGTGCAGAAGTCGCGTCAAGACAAATTGAGATCACGTTGAGACATTTGGGCTCACCTTGAGTGGAGTTTCACCGTCCTCCTTTGTCACTGCGTTGAGTCTTTTCACCAAATTCTGATAGTGTAGGATACACGCCAGGTTTAGAGAACGTTTCACTGGAAACAAACCGGTACAAAGACGACCGCAGCACATCACGTGTGGTGGCGACATGCACCAGACAGCTGCCAGCAACGTTACCAATTTTGCCGTGGGCGGAGTGTAACAGGGGACTGACGGTTCCGACATACCTCGCAGCTGGACAGTTTGCGCTTCGATCTCTGAGACCTCATCTTTCAGAGAAGACAGCTGTCCGCAAATCTGCTGGAGCTGTACGTGCGTCTGAACAACGGGACCCACGGACAGGTGAAATGTGTGGGCCCTGGGCTGCTCGCGTGATTGTCATCGGTGGTGCAATGATGCGGGCCGTGGCTCACCTCTGTGATTTGTTTTACGAGATCATCAATCTCAGCATCGTGCCGAGCAGAATTTCCTGGAAACACACACGGGATAGTGTCCGATCTCTGCGAATCGCGCGCTTGACGGCCAAGTCGCAATCACATGTCTCAACCTGAGCGCGGCCGTCGTCGTGGAAGGCTCCACGCGGGGCAACTCGCTCGCTTCACAAATCTTCCCCTTCGGAGCTTTTCGGGGAGTTCGAACTCAACTGAAAACAGGAAATTACAGAGTGTTAGCGTAGAGCAGGCGACCGTGGGGCAGGGGTAGAACCGCAACAGTGGTTGTGACTTCGTTTCTTACCGCGGGCTTGCTTGAGCTTTTGTTTCAGTAGTGCCGCCTGGCGATCTAATGACACCCTAGCAAGAGCGTCGCAGTCTGTCTTCTGGCGGGGTTCATGCTTCAGCTCGATGAATTCCCGTTTCTGAATCGTCTGAGGATGCATCAGCAAATATCAAGAGGAGCTGAAGTAGACAAACGTGAACCAGATTTACTGGCGCGCGCAGGCTGCTAATTCGCAGAGAAAGGCACGGAAGGTACTCGCGAGGCGTCCTGCGGAGGTAGCCAGCACATACATACACGTGGAAGGCAAGAATAGCGGTGCGTGCTGAGTTTCCTGCTTGGCAGTCAGTGCCAAGCAACACTGTCGAACAACCCCGCCGAGTTCCGAGACTTCTGATAACTCTTTCCCTTGGACTCACGAAGGTGGCTCACCCGCTGCATCTCACTTAGCAGCTGCTCTTGGTACTTCTTTAACTGTTCGAGCCGAAGCTGCATGCGATGAATTTCTTTGTTCATCGCCGTCAGTTCACTCTTGAGCACACATCCCACGAACAGCAGAAACATCCTGAGGACCCCTTAGCTGATGGCACTTCCTGAAGAAGTAGAGACCCCGCTAGGCCCCTGCAGTCGAACCTATCGGACACGCGCCCCCCACAACTCATGCCGCTGGACTAGTGCTTGCTTCGCGAGGAATCGGCCACGACAGCATGGAAGAACTGTCAGAAGCACGCGCCGTCCGGCTACCAACTGCGGACCTGGCCCACTGCTGGGTCCAGAGCTTCGTGCATCTCCTTCTCAAGAAAGATTTTTCTTTCCCACAGCATAATCTGTCTTTCCGCCTCGATAAGCTCCTCTTCAAGCTTCGCCTTCTCTTCTTTAATGTTCTGTGGGGGACAGCGGCGGCACACCGAGGCCTCGGGGACCGATTCAGCCCTTTCCGAACGTACTGCGCTCCTGCTCGTAGTGTTACCATTCTCATTGACAGTGGCCGAAAGAGTGAGCTTACTTTTTACACCATAAGCTGTAACGTCACCACCAGCCATTCCATACATACACTATGTGCCAGCCTTCTACTCTCGCTTAAGTCGCCTGACCTGAACGCTTCCGTCAATCTCCCTCTCGAGCTTCTCATGCTCCAACATACGACTGTCGAATTCTTCAGCTAGACTCCGGGTTTCTCGCTCTATCGCTTCTCGCTTGCTCAGCTGTTTCACGATCAGCTGGTTCACACGGCTCATTTCGGTTCGCATGTCCTTGATGGCACCTTGCATTTCTCTGAGCTCTTTTTGGTTCAACGCAATCTCGGCAAAAAGACGAATCTTCTTTTGCTGCAAAATCAGCTGCTCGTCTTGACGTGCTGATATCTGAGCGCCCAAGAGCGACAAAGAGTGACTCGCCTATGGTGGTCACACTGTTTGGAAGCCCGAAGCGAAAAGCATTGTCGTACCAGCCCCTTGAAGTTGGGTGTACGAGAGCAATGGGGTACTGTTCGAGCTCAGAAAGGCATTGCCCGTTGTCAGACGATCTTCCGTTCAGGGTGACACTGCACTCCACTAACCTCCTCTTCTACCGCCGAGGTCTTGTTCTGAATGATGATGAGCTCGGTTTGCTTTTTCATCCATCTGCTTTGCATATCGGCCCCTTCCTTGCTCTTCGCCGTTATTTGCTTCCTGTGTCAAGGCGCAACCAGAAGTAAGTACAACTGAAGCTACGGCGCGGTTGTGTTCTGAGCTGTCGACTCCGTACCCGTTGTGGAGATCGCAACCACTGGAATACATCTGCTGGACACTCGGCACGGCCTGGACAGGGGCACTGCTCTGGGAACCACTGGGGCCACTCGAGACTCCTGGGGCTGCCTCGGACGGCGCGAGGCGTTCCGTGCTAGCTCTCCTCCTGCTGAAAGCGGCTGACGGGGGAAAAAAGGTGCGGTCAGTGGCCGTGTCAGCCGGCAACATCGGGGAGAGCCGAAAGCTAAACGCTCTAAGGCGTGATCGACCGGGCACTCAAAGCGTCCGTTGCAGTGTCGCGAGTGCCGTGGCCAGCCGGAAGAGTGCCAGTAGACAAGCAGAAGCGACACCATTCCTGAAAATTAAGAGCCACTCTCTCCAAAGATACCATAGAGAGTTTATTTCTCTAGTGTCCTCAGTCCCCGGTTCAGGTCTGTGTGCGCGCATTATGGAGGCCGCTGCAATTTACTGGCTCCTCTTTCGTGAGCAGCATGGGACACACGATGCCCAGAGTATCCGCCACGCCTCCTACCTCATGCTTTTTATTTTGGCCTCCAGGGGCCCCGTACTCTCGTCATCAAACTTGCTCCTCTTATCGTCGTACTCTCTGCGGACGGGGACACCCCGTGCAGCAATGTCGACAACGCGCGCGTGTGGCTTGGACTGCCAGCGCACTGGTTCCTAGACTCCGGAGACCCTTGGTTATTTTAGCTACTATACCGTGTGTTCGTGCCCGCGAGGTTCCTCGCAAGCGAAGCACGGTTCGCGCTGGGGCTGGCTGGCGGGGCCTAGCTGGAGGAGGGCAGAGTCTGTCCCCGTGGGGGGTAACTTCACCGTATGCACGCGGTCACTTGAAACGAATAAACAGAGGCTGCACAAACAACTACAGCCCAGAGGGGCTCAAGGGGTCATGCACTGGGCCTTCTTTCGCCAGCAACCCACTTGTTCAGTTTCTCAACTGTCTGCTGTTTCTTGTCGATTGCAATGTGTCCCTTCTTGATCTCCGCTTCGTACTGAAGGCATGGCCGTTTTCACGATTCGTGGGTACAGCGCGCACTCAACAGGTCAGGTTACGATAGTCTCTCCAGAGAGCAATACTCGGTGCGACGCGCTGAAGCCGAGGGGTCCGGGTACGGACCGGTCCGCTCTCCAGCCTGTTCCTCGGCGTCACTAGCGATGAGTTCCCTAGCAAATGAGACAAGCGTTGTTAACAGCTTTGGGCGCAGCATGACTCCAATGCCATAGGAATGACCAAGCTGACCACACTCTCAGGAAGGCAGCGTTTCCACCCTGACCTGGTCAATAAGTCTTTCTTTTTCCTCGAGCGCACCCTGTATCTGCTTCAAGTCTTCTTTCAAAACAGAGTTCCTCGCTTTCGCTTCGAGAGCTTCTACCCTGGTGCGAGCCGTATCGTTCTGAATTTGTCCAAACTCATCCTCTTTCCTCTTACAATACCCGTGTAGCTTCTGAGCTCGCTGGTTTCGTTGTTGGCAGACAACACAGTCGAAAAGGTTGCACTTGATTGTTTTGCGACAACGCGCTACGGAATCTTTCTGACGTCGCCAAGCAGGGGCGGCGTCCGGGGGGAACAGTATGGCTGACGGAGCAGGAGCGTGGCTACGAGCAGTCCATCTTGGCGGGGAAGAAAAGTGGGAAACGAGACCAAACCAGGTAGTTCGCCCACAGTCAAAGGAGGGAACCTACTTTAGAGGTACTTGCGGCTGCCCGGTTCAATGTAGCTTGGGTTGAGAGAAGTGCAACAATCTGTTCTGTCAGCGAGGTGTTCTCCTGGCTTGTCTTCTTGATGTTGGTTTCCACCAGCTACAGTTTTTTGCGATCCACACAGACAAAGTAAAGCAGAAATTTTCGGTTGTCTCATTTGTCTCCGTCCCGAGGGGCGCAGTCTTGCCAGAGATGCCCGGCCACCGTCGTGGTAGAATTGGCGCCGACGCTTCACAGAGCGTGTAGAAGGGCGTAGTTACCGGTGACAGGTCACTGCTTCCATTTTCCTAGGTCTGCCTTGTAGCTGAACTGGCCGCGTGATCGCATCCATGTGCCCCAGTATACATAGCCCGCATCAACATTACAGCGAAGCCGCGGACTGAGGGACAAAGGGACAAGCCAGGCTGACCTTGACTTGATTGCGCAACTGAGAGACAGTCAGTTCTGCACGCGATCCTTCTTGGAGGGCGTACTGTACAGACTTCTGCACGGCACTGTTTTGTTTCTCCGCCATCTCGACGTTCGCTTCGACGGTGGCGATCTGGGTCTGGATTGTCTCCGCTTGGCGTGTGTCGATGTTATACTGTGCTGTGAGATTTTCGTTATGCTCTTGAGCTTCGCGCATTGTCGCCTGGAGGGAGCAACGATCGAACTTTCTACGGGGACCCTGGAGATCCGTGGCACGGGAAGCAGCCGGGTCTCAGCGGGGAGCGCAGCAACGCCATCAGACTGATTAGAGGTGACCACTAGCCTACTGGTCGTCTTCAGCTGAAACTATTCAGTCCATGTAGGGGCCGCACATCCAGCAGCGAGTAACGTCCCGCACCCCGGACTCCTTGACTAAACTGTTCGGACACCCTTGAGTCCGTGTTTCTCCGGGATCCACGAACGACTGTCACCTTACCTGTACCCCTCTCATTTCGGCTTCGATCTCTAGCTCCCTCTCTTCCTGTTTCCTAACCATCTGTTTGATGGCTTGTAGAGCCTCCTCCCTGCGTTTCATTCCGATGACACTGGACTTCCACTGCTGGAGGACCCGTTGTTTGTCCGCGGCTATCGCCTCCACCTCTCCTGGGACGCAGTAAAGGTAAGATACTACTCGAGTTCCTGCGTTGCCGATTTTCACTCGCGGTCCCGCCCAACGCGCCTCTACGCCGCGACCAAGTGGTGCGAAGGCTGCCATCGACATATCCAGTTACACCATCGTTTCTTTCCTACCATAAACGCCTTTTCTTCCATTACAGAGATCTGGGCATGCGGTCCGACAGTCGGCGTGTGAACATGCAAGGGGTACGCCTCACTGTGCTCCATGAGCTGTCCAGGCACTCCCATCAGACTGCTTCTCCCGGTTTTTTTTTTCATCCGACCATGTGCCATCCCGCCTCCCCCTATTATTCCAAGCAGATCTCCCATCCATGCAACCTCATTTCACTTCTTCTGTAGCACACCTGAACATCTGTTACCGTCCTCCCCTCTCGGAGACACGCCCTTCCTCGCCGGTGGCACGTGGATACCTCGGATCAGAGGTGGCCTTCTGTTTTTCCGTGCGCTATAGCTACGGCGTTACAGCGACACGCTGACTGTTGGCGTCGCCTGTACAGGGTCCTAGTGGTCCACGGCTGTCGGCCTGATGGGGCTATGTGCTCACGGTGAGCTTCCTGAAGGGCAGCCCTGGCAGCGTCTGTCTCGGTCAGCTGCGCAGCAGTCTGCGACTCGTAAAGACCCTTCTGTTCCGTCAGGTCCCGAATTCTCTCATTTAAGCTGTCGATGAGAAAGTCTTGGTGCATCTTCTCCGTTTCCCGCCTTTGTAAGGTTGTATTCTCCTTGTAAGTTTCTCGGCGTTTCAGCTGGAAAGGTCACCGGCAGAATGTGAACATCCCACTCGTGCCCCCAGAGCTCTAGGGCACTACAACCGACGCCCCATAAGGGTCCACCTGAGTTGACGGGGGAGTGCCAGAGGGACCAGAGTGGTATCGTAAGAGCCTATTCACGCAGGGCTGCCTGCAAAACAGTTATCTCTTCTGTTAAGATCTGAACTATCAGACCGTGAGTGGCATCAAGTGAGAGCCCCGAGCCCCTATAAATCCTGGGAACACTTTGAGCGCCCGTGCCGGGTTGCCTGTTGCTGGACAGTACATTTGAGGTTTCGGGCGGTAGAGAAGGCTGCGATGAAGCAGCGATGCCGAACGAGACTCCGTGCTAGTTCTGTGTGTGTGCAGTGATATCTGATGAAAGTAGTTGGGGGGCAAGGCTGATTGCGTCGGCGCAGTAAGATCCCATTCGTCAGCAGGCCGGGTGGCACCAGATCGGACACTTGCCTTGATGCTTGCTTCTAGCTGCTCATTGTATGTTTGGGATTGATGCAGTGCGAACTTCAGCTCATTCAGCTGGTGCCGGGCCGTATTCAGCTTTGCAACGAATCCGTTCATCTGTTGTTGTTTCAGTCGAAATTCCTGACTGCTTTTCTCAAGGTGCGCCTCCGCTTCTTTTCTTCTCTGCGTGCCATCAGCAGGGAAGCTGCGCAGTACTCGGCACTCCAGGTCGCATCAGGAGCGGCAGGTTTTGTGTGGCACGTGAGAGCCTTTTGTCAACAGTCATGGATCACCGCAGCCATTTCAGTACGCTGCATCCGGCACTGGATGGCGTGCAGAGACGCCCCTGAACTCTTCCGTCCACACAGAGCAAATCCTACTGCTTTCATTTTTTCTTCTGTCTTGCTCAGTCGTCCGAGGTTCTGCTGGTGCCTTATCAGCTCCTGCTGTGCACTGTAAAGCCGCAGACCCAGCTCGTCATGCAGTTGTGCCAGTCGCTTGTCTTGCTCTTTCTTCTCTTCCAGAACAAGGGTTAGTGCTCTCTTTTGAGCGGACAATTGTTGGTGGAGGGTTTGTTGGACCCGCTCTAGTAGCGGGTGATCCGATGCTATCAGCGGCGCGGTTTCGAGAGGAACATCTGCCAAACCAGACACCGAAAAAATCCACTTGAAGTCACCCGTGGTCGGCGCCGCACGCGGGGGAGAGCTCTTACTATCCTTATACTGTTACGCTATTCCTTCTTCCGCAGTGCTCAACAGACATGCGCGCGCCACCGGCGCGAAGGCGCCTTTTTTTTTAGGGCCGGCAGACTCCTTTTGCGTGCAGTTGGGAAATTTTCCATTTCAGAACACGTAAGGAGAGTGCCCATAAAGGAGCTCCCCTTTAGCAGAAAGCCACCCGATCCAGTAAGATCTCCGTTAGATTTTCTCCCACCTGGAATGGCCGGCGAGGCCGGAGTCGTGTTTGTGGTAGTTCCCATCCGGAATCATGTAGCTTAAAGAGTTCTGTTCTTCGCGCGCAAAGCACCGTTTCCGAACGAATCACTTCATCGGCATTCTAGGGCGGACACACGAGCGAGCTTTGCTTCAAGGGCTGTAGTTCTCGTCTCGCCGATCTTTGGTACTGACGGGACGCCAACAACGCCTGTCCGGGGCTGCAACTTCAGCCCCGTCAGCGTGGGGTCCCGCGCTCATGGGAAAAAGCTGCTCCTCTAGTGTCAGCTTTTTGCAAAGGCATCGACGGCTCAGCCGCAGCTATGGGTTCTACCCTTAACTAGTTTTCAGCCTCCTATGGCCCTCAATGGTATCACAGAAACGTCTTCGCGGGTACCGCGCTGCAACCTCTGCAGGGGGGCTCAGTCTGATTCAGTAGGCAGGAATACCTTCCTTCCGTTCCAAACTGCGCACGTTCTCTCACCACGGGCGGGAGTTCCTGGACACCTCTGTCGTTACTCTCTGCCCTGAACTTCCTCTCGTTCCGGACGACGGCCACCCACCACGTGAACAAAACAACAGGAGCCCTTTCGACAACTTTGATTCCAGTCGGAAGTCGCCACAAATACTGCACCGCCGGTCAAACAGGCTGCCGCAAGCCGACGCCCCGGAGCTGACAAGTCACGCGTAGGCTACCCAACGTGCAACTTAGCTCTATCGTACATGCATCAGAACACAATGTCTACACTGGGTCTTCTCGTCATACACCGGAGCTCCGCTCTCAGGAGTCAACAACGCAACTCCTCCTGCCTAGGGGCGGCCAGGCAGATGCATAACCATCGCCGGGGCCACGTACCGATTACTGTGTACCCTTGAGGACTAACAGTGTACCCAGAGTACCTTTGCATCTATCCCGTCCGCTGTTAGCGCTTAGGCGTTAACTATGCAGTCCCGATTGCCTGCAGTCCAGGGGACACGTCAGGTATACAGGTGAGGTATCTCAGCGACTTCTAACAGAAGGAAGTGTGTTCCGCACAGAACTGCAACTTGTTGTGACCGGGTATCTATAACTGAGGCAGGCCAACTCCCTTCACGCGCGACTGCCCTACCCACGTCTGAACACGCGTCAGCACCTGCAGTAAGGGGCTGTGTAATTAAGCAGGGGGCCTGTAAAAACCTTTTGTCGCTAGCTTTTGCACAGGGCGAGGCGCAGCCGCAAAGAAACCATGTTGACAGAAACAAGCACTGCGACCTACACAGTGCGGAAGAGCCACCGCACAGTTCCCCTAGTGTCCGTCGGATCAGTACACGGGACGAGAAAAAGAAAAAAGGCATTTCCAGCGGTAAAAGAAAGTGCTCCCACGCGAGACGGCAAAAGACGCTGCACTGGTACAAAGCATCACACCGAACCACGTTTCGGGATTAAGTCTGATTGCAACAGTCTTCTGCAGTTGTCACGTACGCGTACCCATGGTTCACACCGGGGCTCGGGGGGCGCGCCTAAAACGAATAAGCCCTGGAACTGCCGGCTGAATCGACGTCACCTTGCCGGAAGTTGCTGAAGTGTCGACACGGACATCGAGCCGGAGCCTAACGCACGGCTGCTCCCGTCAATGTCACTTCCCTTGGGTGTGGAAACGTCGGTGCGCTGCGAAGGAGCAGATGCGCCACACAACCGATGAACGGAAGAGTGCTGAAGCAGCGGAACATCGCACAGAACTCTTAGTCCACAAAGAGAGCCCTGGTATTGCGACTGCTCTCCCGACCTGCCTCCGCTACTGCTGCTTCCCGCCGTGCTCGCCGTAGCAAGGTCTCGACCCGGTCGCACCCACCCTGTCGGTTGCTGCGGCACGCTACTGTGTGTCCCAACTGGAGACTTAGGCAACGCGGTCCCGGGTGACCCGACTTTGGCCTGTGAAGGGCGTACCGGGGACAGTTTTGACCCCCCCAATCTGGGGCGACCGTCAGAGCCGCCATCCGCCGTTGAGGCCGGGCCCTCTACACGGATAGGTCGCGTGCTATCTGGAGAGCCACTTAGGTGCGGGCTGCCAGCTGAGTCCTTTTTAAGAGGGGAGGTGAGACTGCGTCCACGGACACTGGGCTCCTTTTGTCGTACGCTGCTCCGGGTTGGTGTCTCGTTCAGGAGAGGCGAGACGGGTCCCGGGAGGGAACAACCCACGACGGCAACTGTTGCTGGCACACGGCTTTGGGCGCTTTTCGACGAAGCTCTTCTTAACAATGGCTGGCTCGCAGCCAGCTCCCCGTCTCCTGGCACGGATTGAGGCACCGTTCCCACGGTCATCCAGGAGGTTGACATGGTCCGACCAATCACAGGAACTGAGGACGAATGGGCAAAACCGATTGCCGCGGGCATGGGATTGACCGAGCAGTTGAGGTCGCCTCCCCCTGTAGTCTCAGCCGCGCGCTGCAGTTTGTGAGCTGCATGTACTCTGTTCTGGGACTGCTGACAATGGGCAACGGACCTGGGAGTTCGCAAGAAAGTGCCGCACGCCGCAGGCCCAGCCGCACCACTGTTAGCTCTCACAGAGACAAGCGTGACCGGATGGACAAGGGAAGCTGTCTGGAGGGGTCCTGATCTTGGCTGCATTTCGACAGACGAACGCGCGAAGGATTCCGGCGAGAAAGGGGGTCCAGCAGAGGAAGCTGTCGGAATGGGGGTTAACGTGGTGGGCACCGTGCTCAGATTAGGATGCGCGTATCCCACGGAGTTCAGGTGCATGCTGCGACTCGACTCGCTCGGGTGCCGTATGAACGCCTGGTCGGAGGCTGCAGCTCCTCCGGTATACGGGTGATAGCTCACCTGCGGCGTTGCCCCTAGCGACCGCTGAAGGGACCAGCCATTGCTTGACGGAAAGCCGGTCAAAGATGACGGAGACCCGTGGTCAACAACAGGTAAGCTCGCTGGTGATGAAGTCTTCCGCCCCTCTCCCCAATTACTGGAGTGAAGGAGCACTCCTGCGGGAGGCTGCGCCGGCGACGACTGGGTGAGAGTAGCCTCATCCGGCAGAAAACCTCTCATCTTCTGCGCGTACGGCTCGACTGAACGAGCCTCATCAGGTGCCCCTCTTCCTTCTAAGGACGCTGCCGCACCTGCGAATACCTGTGCCGTAGTCCACAGCATATTCATTGGCACACTCGAAGGCAACATAACACCCCCGCCCCTGTCACCGCTGTTGACACACCGGTGCACACTCCGGTGAAAAACCGCCGGGCGCTGTAGGCCCTTCCATTCCTCCGAATGGATTCCCGTCACTCCGAACCCCCGGCCACGAATCGTCAACTCTTTGTCTACTTGTACGTCCCCTCTTTCCCACCCGTTCGTCAACGACGCAGAGCGGATTCCTGAATGGCTGTCCCCTAAAGAAGAAACGCCGCGCACATTCGTTGCACCTGTATCAGGTAAAATGTCGTTTGCCGGCTTCTGGGACCGCGAATAGGCTTCTAGCTGCGGAAGACCGGTAATTCCCCAAGCCCCTCTAGTGCCCCTCTTTGAAGCCGCGCACGGAGCGCCCACAGTACTCCGAAGAATCGGCAGTTCTACCGCAGACGCTGAAGGCCGCATGGAGCGGCGACACGATAAGCCGGGAGGACTTCGACGGCCTTGCACGTCCTTTACCGGGACACGTATCGTCCGTTTCCTTGAGAGCCGCGGCAATGCGCCCTCCTCACCTACTCCGTTCAGCGATTTTGATTGTCTCTGTGTCGCACGGAGAAGCGGGTGGGACATCGAAGGAGCCATCGACCGTGATGAACGCGGAACGCGGACCGGAACTGGAGCCGGTAACTTTTCAGGCGTGGGCATACTAAGATTTCGCGAAGGTAGGGGAATCTTCCACAGTTGCCTGGCTACTCGGGAACCACTGTCAGGACCCACCGCTGCCCCCGCAAGTTCAGCATTAGCTACATTTCCGCCTTCTACCCTGGCAGCCCCCTCGGACCACATGCCAGAACGCTGGTCTCCGTCAGTCAGGAAATTTGATTTCTGAGAGATTTCTGTTTCGAAAGGTGAACCAGTTTTTGAAGGGCCGCGGTAGGGGGCACACGGTGTTGCCGCAGCAAGTCCTGTCGAAGAGGAAGTGACTGCGCTCGGAACGAGAGGCTCCTGTCCGTGGGTGCACGTAAGTGCATCACTAGAGCGTGCAAGGGTCGGGTAGCACCTTGAAATACACGGCACAGTCAAATCTTGAACTGTGGATGACGACCACTCGGTCTGCGCAAAGTCCCCGCCGCTTACGCAGGACGACGCAGCAGTACCGCTTGTGTAGAGCTGATGCAGAAGTGTATTATCAAGCAAAAGACGTGCGTTTAGATTCTGGAGCTCTTCGAAGCGCTGAAGCATCACGCCGTCAGCAGGAAAGACTTCACCTCCCCCGCCGCGACCACTTTTGACTGCTGCCTCCCGATCTGCTCAAAGAAGATAACAGGGGAATAACCACAGACGACCAATACAGTCCGCTGGCCCTTCAGAAGCGTCAGGCAGGAGACGCCAGAAGATGCTCCGCCGTAAACAAAACCGAAAACGACCCTACAGCGACCTGCCCCATCACAGACATGAAGCAATCAACTCCGAACTCATAGCATAGCAGCGCGTGCAGTTGCAAAGAGTGTGTGTACTATACAAGCAATCCTGCACAGGAAGCCCGATGCCCCGTCCGACCACACTCCACCAAGAACATCGCAACACTTACGCCGCTTCTGAGCTGCCAGAACACCCCCAGTGAAGAACTTCAGGCTTTGCCGGAGCGCCGTAACTTCCTTCCGCAGACGGTAAAGCTGCTCCTCATTCAGCTCCACATCAAAGTGCTCGTTCGAGTCGTGGGAGGTAAAGTTCCTCCAGGCTGAAGCCGCTTCTCCAAGTAAGCTATTCTCGGGCTGTTGTGGCTGACTCTTCTTGTGCTGTTCGCCTGAGGAAGAACAAAGACGTAGAGACAAAGTTGAAGACAACTGTGTATCCACGTAGTACCTTCCTCGAAAACCCTCGGCCGCGGTCGCGCTAACACATGGTACCGCGCTCGACGCAGCAATACCAGGCAGCTGCACAGGCCGCAGTACAGTTTGCTGTACTCTAAGACCGTATTCGTTCTCCCCAACGAAGAAGCAAGTCACCCTCAACCCCGGCTTGCACATGCATCGCAGTCGTAAGCACAGCGCTGCGTCACTGCTGGCGCCAGGGCATTCACTAGACTGTCAACGCGTGCTGCGAAGGCAACAGCTGCTGTCACCAAACGAGTCTCAGCCGACACCTGACCTCTGTTTCACAACTCCTGCACACTGTGCCGCTATCCTACCGTAACTTGACACCCGTAGGTGGTTGTCCTCCCCCAAACCGCAGGTGTTCTCAATGTCGCAGGCACTGCACGTTTTCCGCAACGAAGTGGTTAGCGCCTGAAAGCCCAAACCAAAAACGCATGCCCGAGGTGGCTGAAATTTGAACTGAGCTGTACAAGTCTTTCAGAACGGACAAACTGGCAAGGAATGCCACTTGAATAGCGCTGAAAACAGTTGCGAGCGTCAACAGGCCGCGCCGGTGAGGAAGCATGGATAGCCCGTGTCTATCCGAAAACCTGCACTTTCTTCCCAATTCTCGGTCTGTCCACTCATCCTGACCTTTCTTCAACGAGGGCTACCCTCGCCTCCGACTATGCGGACGCTCTCCTTCGGCATTCCACTGAGCACCTTGGTTAGCTTCTTCAGACTGCACGTTTTATAGTGTAACACGAATCATGCGTGAAGAACTGCGACTCTTTTCATTTCAGCTATGCGACAGCATAAAGTTCCCCCACCAGAGATTCCATGGGTATTATAGTCACCTTCCTGTCAGCGCCATCGATTGAGAATGAATCAAGTTGACCAACAGCATCTTCTAGCCTCTCCATGAGCGACCAGAGCTTCGCGCTCAAACTTCCCCCTTCGTCGTTGGCCACTTCGTCGCGTCCATGCTGATCCAGTTCTCCTTCAGCGTCCGGAGTTGTCTCCGCAGGCCCCGCTTGGCTGCTCGTGCCCGGCGCCGACAGCCCTGCAGAAGCTGGTTTTCCGTTTTGCTTCCTTTCGCTTGTCTCTTGGTCTGCACCCCTTGCTGCAGTTGAAGGTTTGAGCGGAGCCTCCGAGCACTTCGGCAGATCCGGAGTCCCACGTGGAACGGGTCTGAGTGAAATCTGCTGCACAGTCTTTTTCAATTGTTCTGCAGGTATTCTTCCCGGCCCCGGCTTACCAGGAGTGCGCGGTGTGAACAGCATGCTGTCAACTGCATGAGTAAAAGCGTCCTGTGCAAGAGCAAGGGCATACTTCAGGTGATCTCGATGTTGGAGGGTTGCAGATAGATGCCGGTTAAGTGCCTCTACTTCCTCTTTCAGCCCGTCTAATTGTCGCTTCAGGTGTGCATTCTCCTTTTCCTTCTTTTGCATGTCCTGATAGTACTGTCGTTTCAAAAGTTGTTCCACTTGAAAGCTCTCCTCCTGGATCACACGCTTTTCCTCCTCTTGTGCCTGAAGTTTTTCCGCTAGTATCTGCAGCTTGCTTGCTTCCCGTCCCAAACTTTCTGGAGATGTGCCTGTGCCTTCACCTCGGAGGTCCTCGACTCTCTCCGCGAGCCGCTGGTTCAACCCGAGTAAGGCACTCAGGTCATCACCACTACCTTCAGACTGTACCAAATCTTCCCGTCCCCGAGGACTTCCCACCAGCACCTCTTGAACTTCTTCAAGTACCTCAGACTCCGTGCCCCGGGGAATATCCACTGTTCTCATTCGCTGGTAGACTGCCATACTCAGGTCCAGACGAGTCACACTCTTCTTCAGTGAAGGAATCTCCTCGGCGACGCCGCCCTTACCCACCAGCACATCTTGACTCGCTGCTCCGCGCCCCGCAAGAAGCTTTTTGCTGGCGTTCCCGTTTGGATCACAGTAAAACGGCTGCCCTCGAAGCTCACCGAACGAGCACGGCGCCGCCGAGGGCTGCTGTCCAAGTGGAGTGACAGCACTCACGTTCACTTGGCTGTTGGGAGAGAAGCCTATCCGCGACGTTGGCAGTGAGATAGTACACGCACAGGAGCCTGCCGGTCCAGGAGACGCAGCGTTGTCCCCAGCCAAAGCCTGCTTCACTCCGTCTGTGGAGTGATGAGAGAGGACGCTCGGTGAGGCTGCATGACTGCAGCGAGACTGAAATATACGCTCATCGTTGCAGCAGGTCGGCACACGCTGTTCAGAGACTACGGAAGCACTGGAGCCGAGAGAGGACGAGGAGCACGATGACCGAGCAGTGCCTACAGGTTGCCCAGGTTCTGTCCGTACTTGGAGTGCGGACATCTGACGAACAGGGGGGCAGCGCTCCCGGGCGCTGAACAAACACCGGTCATGTGAGAGGAGAGCAGAGTTTGGGCAGGCACTTTGGTGGTCAGGATCCTGATGCTTCAGCCGCTGCTCTGTTTGCGGGCGTGGATGGGACTCTGACAAAGGGCCGTTCTCTCGCCCTAGTGGCTCTTGTCCCAACTCCAGCATATGCTTCAAACGCTGCCGCTGCAACCTGATCTCGTGGTCCAAGAAAAAGCATTGAAGTGATAGCGGGGTGCCGTCCGGGACCAGCCCCATACTTGTGCACGACTAGCCGAGGTGAGTCGCCTAGTCCGGAGGGGCCCGACTCGTCCGAAGTTCTTCGCAGGACTGCTGTGACCGGTGGCGTCCTCCAGCCGCTCAACACAGAAATGAATTGCCTTGCTCATGCGGCTCAGCCAGGGTTCCCTCGCGGCCGTTATGCCTGCCGGCCAGATCACAAACCCCCGTACATCTCTGCCTCTAGTGAATGCAAGGAAACTCCGAAGAGACAGAACGAGTCAGCCTAGTTCAGTCAGAAGGGTAGCCGAACACAAACATCGGAACGGAGCAGAGACCTCTCGGCAGAGTGGCGGCAGATCATTGAGGGAGTTTGCAGGGCAGGCCATACGAAAGGACCGCCCGACAAACTGTACCCCTTAGGCCCAGGTGAGGAACCATAGGGAAAAATTCTCCTGCTGAAGCACTCTGCGACACAACCTTAATGCAGTGAGGGACATAATTAATCCTTGTACGGTTCGTACCTACTTGACAGAAATACCGCTCACTGCAAAGTGGAACACATAAACAGATGGGAGAAAAGAGCTTTCTCCAGCCTACGAGTGAGACTTCTTCGCAGTTTCCAAGGAAAATACGCACCTTCTCCAGTCTCCCGCTAGCAACATTTTGTCCACTGTCAGCCGCATTAAACATAATGTTCACCAGAAGAAAGACCGTGAGTAGCCAAGACAGGAGAGCAGCAACGAGCAATGCAGCAGGTCCGTGCGACGCACGTTCAGTCGACATGACAAGAAACGACTACTGCCTTTGGCAGCAAGTCGCCAGCATCTTCTTCAGGAAAAGAGGCAGAATTCCTCAGACAGCTCGTTTTCGCGATCTCGGTTTTCTCTGCTGGTACGGTCCTCACGGCCACGTCTTTACGCGCGAGCATCGAACGCGGAGCGCGCACCGTCAGATGTTTTCACTCGGCTTGGTGGAGGTGGTTCGGGCCCTGCAACGCACGAGCCTCGAGCTGCCCGGTGAAGTTGTGAGGCTCAAGGAAGCGATATATAAGGACGAACGCCATCTGCGGAAAAGCATGCTTTCCTTGAGAGGTGTCCTTCCAAGCTGATAAGGCCGCTGTGCAGAGGCCAGACACCACCGTGTCGTTTCCGCCTTCATGCCGACGGGCGCTGTATCGGCCGGAAGGTGTCCGTCAGTGAAATGTAGACAAGGGGTCCTCCCGTGCTCATGAGGTCGCAGCACAGAACAGGGAGGCCGCGAAGAAGCCACCGTCTCGACATCGGAAGTGTTTCTCTTCTTGACAGGAGCTAAGACGGCCCACACCACCGCGCGGTCGGCAAAAGAGACGGATTGAGAGAATAC
>NW_027154433.1:0-2188 GCF_002600585.1 Cystoisospora suis
CTCCTTCAGTCCCCAAATGCAAGCGACGCTGCCACGCAGCCGACGGAGACAGAATGGGTATTTGTCCAGATCAGTTACTTTTTTTCTTTCGCGGACCCCACCATGGAAACTTCCCGACATCTGTAGCTCTCCAGGAATGGCACTCACGAGGCGTGTAGCTAGATTCAACCGATCACCTAGCTCCTGTGAAGTGAGATGGAGCCACCGGTCGAATCGTGAATCAGCTGTACTATAGGCATACCTGGTTCGAGAGCTTTTCTCGTCCTCTGAACACATGGAAAAGCAAATAACTCTGACGGCACATCCGCCCCCCTGGCAACCTCAGACGTCCGCCGGTGTCTCGGCGCACACCACTGATGTTCGCGAATCCGGAAGCCCTGCCCCACGAACCGTCGACCCGCGTCCACCGAGTCCAGCGTCTGCCTCCCCGCCCGGGAACCGCTGACAGCCAACCGTCTGCAGGAACCGGCCTTGCCACGCCGCTAACCGCCATCCCCGGCTAGCACGGCTAATCGTCATCTGCTGTGCCTGGCTTCTCAGTAACCTCTGTCCCAACGGCCGGGGGCTATGAAAATTCTATGGAGGCCCGAGACAAAGGAATGTCGTTCGGATCCGTTGCTCCAGCCGCACCCCGTCGCGTCCCGTGGACGGTAGGACACTACTCGCCCTCCTCCGGATGTCCTCGGCTGGAGCAACATGGTAGATGGCCGCTGCCCTCTCCGCACGATCACCATGGTTTCACTTCTACGTTCAGTGAGATGCCCAGCGAGTCCGCGATCTTTCCCGTTTCTTGTCAGCGTCCATACTGACAGAGGAGTGACGGACTGGTGGTGCGGGCCCTTAGATGGCGGGGTGCGACCTCAGCCCTCTGCTATCAACGAAACTACCGGGTTACGTCGCTCGATTTCGTCTGTAAGCCTGCTACTTTTGAGACCTCGCGGTGTGTCAACCGCGGAACGACCGCCGACCCCGCGCCTGCGTCGCTGCAGTCCGACGGTGTGCCTCTGGCTGGACAACAAGCGGAGCTGACCGTGTGGGTCCCAGCCGGCACGCAGTAGGGGGGGTGCTGCGAACAAGTTTATGATATGGCCGGATGCAGCGCACAACGGGAAGAGACGAAGCGTCGCTCTGCTTGATTCTCTTTCGGTCCGGCACGGTGTTTGTGCCACAGCACCTAGCAGGTCGTGCTTGTGTGAGCTGTCGAATTACGCAGTCCTGCCCTCAGGCCTGCGCCTGCATGGAGCATTTCAGCTCAGCTCGTTGCAGGGGAAGGCGTGAAGAAATGACCG
The DNA here is from genome assembly GCF_002600585.1 of Cystoisospora suis. Taxonomy (NCBI): domain Eukaryota; phylum Apicomplexa; class Conoidasida; order Eucoccidiorida; family Sarcocystidae; genus Cystoisospora; species Cystoisospora suis. The sequence continues at coordinate 1,290 of NW_027154433.1, forward strand.
TGTCCTCATAATCGACGTAATAGCGGAAGGAGTGACGTGCCGGAGGTGGGAAGGCACTCTCCAAGGAACGTTTGATCGGCACCACCGTTCACTTGAACTCGAGCGACCATTAGTAAAATGAACACAGCCCCCCACCCAGACTCTCGGCGTGCTAAGGGACCCCGCACCAACGAAGTGCGGAGCTGCACGCTCTCTCGCACTGGCGGAAGTGAAAGCACACACACCCAGCAACACTGCGTCTGGAGAGGAAGACTAGATTCTAGTTTGTCTTTGACACAAGGAGGAAACAGTTACAATTTCAAACCTGGTGCCCGATTCCACTCCAAGGGAGGGAGACAATCCAAGTGGGACCGGAGATCCGGAGCGTGGCCTCTCCATCTTCCCGATTCGGCTGCCCCGTACCAAACCCCGCAAAGAGGATTCAGAAACCAACCCTTCGGAGGTGACACGCTGCTGGCCGGGATCGGGACCGGAGTGAAATTCCAAGCTACGTGGCCACTTCGCCAAGCTGTCGAAAGGCTGGGACTAGTCTGTGTTTGCCATCCCGCCGTTCTCGAATATTGAGTCTATTAGCGGGTTACGGACAACAGCGGCGAGGGCTAAGCCAATCTCGCCCATGGACACTATGTTGGAGTCGAAAGAAAATGTCGCCATCATGGGGCTGTTGCTTGGGTAAGACGTGATAGTAACTGTCAGTTTCCTGCTCGGATCCACACGCTTGAGATGCTGCCACTGACCGTGGAGCCGAGCTTTCGAGGCATTATAGAACAGGGTACCGAAAGCCTTCAGCTTTTCCTCGAATGAATCCGCCTTCGCGACCTCGTTCCAGAACTTCTCGAAACTCTCCTTTGTCAAATCTGGAATACGTTCGCGGATTGCCTTATACGTGTCATAAATCG
>NW_027154434.1:0-5436 GCF_002600585.1 Cystoisospora suis
TGTCCTTCTAATGGTTCATGGCTTGACTTCCTCTCAAAACATTCGAGAACTTGGCTTACTCTTCAAAGAAAATCCACTCCGCTCCACATTCAAAAACCTTTTCACCTCTTCAAGGAATTAAAGATCTGTCTTCTTTTCCACTAGTCATCTGGTCCTTCTTGCCTTTGGTCCACTGATCGCCCGTGTGAGGTGCCCCGGGCTTGTGCCCCCCTCGGTCGCTGGTCCTGCCTTAGTCTGGTCCGGCCTGCTGGCTGCCCCGGGCTCCGGGCCTGCACACTGATCTCTCCGGGCTTGGAATTTAGTACGAATTGCACACACGCGCACTCTACCTAGGCCTTCAAGGCTTCTCACACTGCTTACATGCTGTACTTAAGCCTTCGGTACGCATTGATTCTGGGATTTTCCCAGCTTACACTTCAGAGTACGCACTATTCAACTATTGTACAGTTGAGCTGAACTTCTATACTTGGTTTCTACTGTTAGGTTACTAAGATAAAGAGGTTCAGTGCTCTCTAGTCTTTCTTAATTAGATGGGGCATACCCCCTTCTACGTTCCCTCTCTATATCTATCCCCTCTGACTTAGGTTCCACAGGTATTTAAGCGTATAATAATTACAGATCACTCGGGGCAGAGCCAAAGCTCTGACAAAGTACCAGTACTGTCATTAATAGGGTAGAACTGGTCTCTTTAAGGGGGATCAGAAGCGAGATGCGAAAGAAGCAAGTGGAGTTCATTGGCTTCATTAAAATAGACCCAGTTTGTGAGACAAGAGAGGAAAAACCTGAGGGAAGGAAGAAAGAAGGGGAAGGTTACCTACCAAGCCAAGGATCAAAGATCTAGGAGGAAATGGGGATCTAGAAACAGCCAACCTGATTGGCGAATTCAAGGATGTATTTGAAGATGTACCGAATCATGGCGTAGTGAAAAGACAGGTAAAGCATCAAACCAAACTTATTCCAGGGGAAATACTTTCATACCATTCCCAGAACTACAACTTGTCTACTGAAGACCTGTTAGAGCTGAAGAAACAAATCAAAGAATTATTGGAGAAAGGATACATAGAACCTACTCAAGCGCCATTCGCTGCACCAGTTTTTTTGGTTCTAAAGCCTGGAGGAGAAGGACTAAGGATAGTGGTGGACTACAAAGCATTGAATAGGATAACTCTGAAACATGAGTATCCCTTACCAAGGGTACAAGATCTCATCCAAAGACTAAAAAAGCCCAATGGTTCACAAAGATAGATTTGCAAAAGGGATATCATCAGCTTGAAGTTGCGCCAGAAGACCGTTGGAAGACCGCTTTCAAGTGTCGTTATGGGACTTTTCAATTTAAAGTAATGCTTTTTGGGTTGGCCGGCGCGCCATCCACCTTTCAAAGACTCATGCAGAATGTTTTCATCAATGAACTTGACGAGTATCTGATAGTATATCATGATGATGAGTTAATTTATTCCAGAACAAAAGATGAGCATCTCAACCATCTAACGAAAGTACTACGAAGGATTAGAGAGCATCAACTGTACGTGGGTATCAACAAGTGTGAGTTCGTGGTTCAGAAGGTGAAGTATTTGGGATACATCATACAAAAGGGAAGTATCCCACCCGACCTAAGAAAAGTTGAAGCGTTGAAGAACTACCCCGAAAAGTTGGGAAACGTCAGACAAGTTCGAGGATTCCTAGGACTAGTAGGTTCTTACCTTCAGTTGATCAAGGACTTCAACAAGAAAGCCAAGCCCTTACATGATCTACTTAGTGAGAAAAGTGCTACGATATGGAGGCCCAAGCACTCCCAAGCAGTGACGGAGCTTAAAGATGCACGGGTGAATGTAGCGATGACCAAGATTTTCAACCCAGATCTACCTATAGTTATAAATACGGATGCTTCAAAGTATGCTGTAGGAGCTGTGTTGGAACAAGACGGTTGCCCTATAGCCTTCGAATCTCGAAAGAAGTCNNCCCTGCATATGAAAGCGAATTGATGGCTATTGTATATGCATTAACAAAGTGGAAACATTTTATTGGGTCCAAGCTAGTTACAATCGAAACAGACCATGCGACCTTAAGTCGTATGTTAACTAGGAAGAAGGTGACCACACGGTTAGGATATTGGTTGGATCAATTGGCCGATCTTAATTCCGTGTTGCGTATAAACCCGGAAAACAAAATGTGGTGGCAGATGCTTTGAGTCGTAGACCAGACTACATTGAAAAGGTTATGACTTTACGTGAAACCTCACAGCGGAGAGGAAGAGATCTAGCATACGAAAGACGTACAAAACTGATAGGGTGGGGAAAAGGGTATGATGTGTGTGATGATTTCAGGAAGAGAGTTACGACGTGTAAAGCCTTAGGGATAGATGAAAATACATGGAAGTATATATCATTAATTGAAGGGAGAAAAGAGTATCAGTGGGATGAAAACTTATTGTGGGTCAAGACTCGTGAAGGCTGGAAATTATGTGTGCTCAGCAAAGACAAGAGAAGAGAAGTATTGCATGGATTTCATGATCATCCTTTAGCTGGACACCCTGGAACGAAAAAAACAACACAAGATGTCGAGAAAATCTTTTGGTCGCCTACGCTAAAGGCAGATGTTGAGAAATATGTGAAGTCCTGTTCGGCTTGTGCGTTGGGGAAGGCCTCATATGCCAAATACGGGGGGCTACTAAACCCGTTACATGTGCCGAATTATCCGTGGGAAGTCATCAATGTTGATTTAATCATGGGGTTGCCCAAAGGAAAAGATGGGTATGATGCAATTGTTACCTTTGTGTGCCAATTGACAAAGATGGCCCACTTCATTCCAGTAAAGCAGACCATTAATGCGATAGAATTGGGGCATGTGTTAGTAAGGGAAGCCATATAATTACATGATGTGCCCAGTGCTATTGTCAGTGATCGGGATAGTCGTTTCACAAGTGAAATCTGGAGAGGGATGTGTGAAAGGCTGAATATTACCCTAAAGATGTCCACGGCTTACCATCCTTAAACAGATGGTTTAGCAAAACGGACGAACCAAACAATAGAACAAATGATCAGGTGTACTATTTTGGGAAATGAACACCAATGGGTAGAAATCCTTTTAATGTTGGAATTTGCTCATAACAGTACTATTAGGTCGAGCACCAAAGCCTCACCTTTCGAAATGCTATATGGTTTTGTCCCAAACAAACCTGTGTGTCAAAAGTATGGATTACCAATAGCTGTGCCTGCAGCAAACTTACCTCTTCAAGCAGGAATTTTCCTACGCAAGGGTCGAATGGAGCTGGAGAAGGCCAAAATACTAGAACAACGTTACGCCAACGCGCAACGAAGGCATGTACAGTTTCGAGTTAAAGACAAGGTGTGGTTAAAGGTTTCTCATCTACCTCTGGCAACAACGTCAACCTCACGCACCTTAAGCCTTAGGTACCGTGGCCCATTCAAAATCATCAGTGAAGTTGGAGAAAGAGCTTACAAGTTAAAGCTACCACCATCAATGCTGATGCGTCCGGTTTTTCACGTTTCCTTGTTAAAGCCGTGGTCAAGCGACATTTCAGATCTAAGAGGAGCTACAAGCACTCAAAAGGCCATTCAAGGAAACAAGTACGAAGTACAAGGGGTTTTTAAACACCGAGAGGATCCAACCACGGGACTAAGATGGTTCAAGATCTTGTGGATGGATGGAAGCACTACGTGGGAACCAAAAAAACATCTAGAAGGCTGCCAACGACTATTATACAATTACTACAAGGGGATCCAAAAAGAATCCCAATCTAACCGAAGAGTTTAGGACCTCTCCAAGAAGTTGGAGCAGATTGATTTGGGAAACATCATTGTGAGTTGAGAATCTGTGTACCTATATGTTTGATACGTGCCTCATGTTCAAAGAGGGGGTGGAACCTTTGAATAGGGGGGAGGAGGTGTCAGAGACTTAGCTCTGACCCATAACAGAACAGGATCTAGCTACACGCCCTAGGCGGGTTTCAAGGGACTCTAAATAGGGAATGAAAGGAGAAGGGGTAAGTGCACAATAGAATATGAATAGGATAACGTGAGTCAAGTGTAATAATAGTGTTCATCTAGAAGGGTTAGGGTTCGTCCCGCTAGATTTATGGTAAAGGAATAGTTTAGTAAGGAAAACCCCCCAGTTTCATCTTAAAGGCCAAGTGTGCAGTACAGGGTGTCAAGTTCTAGTGAAACAACATCAGAAAAATAAGACCTTCTTGTGGTATGATTCGTTTAATACTCGAAGAACGCCAAGACACGCATGTTCAGGTAGCGGTCCGCGCGGAGACACCAAAGACGGGGGGCCGGTCGAGCTCAAAGACCGGACACAGTGTCACAACAGCCAGAGAGGGTTGCGGATATGTAAAAAAGGAGAGAGAGAACTTTTTCCTTCTCTTTTTTCTTGAGGAGAAAGTTACAGTGATCGGCTTGATTGACGGGAGAAGGGAAGTGTCGTGAAATCGTGCTCCGTCAGAGGGTGTGTGTCAGCCTGTTCGGTGAGGAGGCCGTGGAGACGCGGCTGGAGACACCGAGCGAACTGACCACTGTCGGGCCCTGAGTGCCCGGAACAGAAAATCTGATGAGTGAGCGTGTGATAACAACTTCCTTTTCAAGTGGAACTCTCCTATCAATCGGCCCACTAGGCCTGGAACATTTTCCGAAGCGTGACAAGCGTGAGAGTGAGGGCGGAGACAGTGAGACCCAAGAAGGCAGGAAATGGAGACAGTCCTTACGGTGAGAAACGCCTCCCCGAGTTTGGAGTCAAGTTGGGGGAGAGTAGATGGGTGTTAGAAGCGGTCAGCAGCAGATAAGCTCGACTGGGAAGCCGAAGGAGCGGAGGCTAATCGTTGGTAGAAGTCAGGGTGGAATATAGAGATTGCTGGACTCGGTGACGGAACCCGTAGGCTCCTCGGATAGGCACGACAAGATTCCAGCTCCCCTCACCCAGTGGTTCGTAGGCCCAAACTGTAGTCTGTGACCTCCCACCACAGCTACGAGGTGCCTGACCACTAAGTGCACCCAGGTAACCCGTAGGGAATTGGCGGCTGGACCGCTCCCCGTCAAGATAAGTGACTGAATCACGGGAGTAGGACCATTCTCAAGGAGGGAATGTTGGAGTTCATCCTCAAGACTCGTCTGAAATCTGTGACAGCTTGCCCTCACGGCGTCACGCTACCGGGACACTTTTATTGATGAGGCGCGGACGTAGGCGCACGGCACTCCGTGCTGTTGCGGACGTTTGGAGCCCCACACAGGCTCCCGAAGTCACTGACTTCCAGAAGAGTGTACAGCTCAGCTCTTCTGTCGAGCTGACCAACTGCCACCCCCATGGAAACAGTAATGTCTCTAAGCATCAGAATAACTGATTCTCCCTGGTCGTTGCCTGCGCACGGCGTCTCTCTCGTCGTCGCAGGAGGTCTGCGCCACGAGGAACCAGCGTACACTC
>NW_027154435.1:0-1467 GCF_002600585.1 Cystoisospora suis
TACCAGCAGCTCTAATTGTGACACTTCTGCTACCGGGTTTGTGGCCCGTGTGGGCGGGCGCGAGCCGTGGAGCTGCCTTCCCGCGGTCAATTATACGTCCTAGGCGACGAGTGGAAATCGAGCTCAACCAGTCTCGTAGAGAATCGCAGCACCCCCCTTCACATCCCGGAATGCCTTGTAGTTAGGTCCACGGAGCGATGGAGCGCTAATAACAATAGTACGGGCTTTCACGTACTCATTGAGAGCGCCTTCTCCATGCGTATCAATTGTCGAGCGTAGCCAGGGATCTGCTCGAATGCAGACAGATCTGCCGTCCCGAGCGTACTCGTGCAGCCCTTCAAGCCAGTGCACTCTGTCCTGCCGTGTCTCGCTCTCCATCTTTTTCTCGACTTACGGCGTTAGTCGCGGGAAATAGCGCACTACTTACGAAACCCGTTGAAGCTGTTGTCCTCTACAGTGTGCAACAAAGAACAGCAGGTGCCTACATTCGGCAAGTGTTGCTGACGCGAGAAGAGCAAAGATAAGGAAGAAGACCGGTGGGTGTCCTTCCTGACTGCCAACTCATTACGAAGATTGCAAAATTTTGAACTCCTCTGGCGCGTTCTACACTGCCCTACTGACTTGGAGCACTACGCGTTGACCGCTTTTGTCATCGGAGACCAAATCTGTTAGGAGCGCAGCTTCTGACTAAGGAAGACGTATACGAAGAATTAGGTGTGCTTTCCTGTGAGCGGACGTGCCTAAGTAGAAGTCGGAACAACCCCACACGGGGAGCACGGGCCACGCAAGCCAGCTGAACCGCGTAGCTGAAAGACAACGGTTCGACAATCTGCACACCACAGAGACGCTAACGGGCTCGTATTGGGTCGTCGGTCCCCCGGACTAAAGCGTTGCCACAGCCTAGGACCGATCCGACAAGGGATAACCATCGGGAGCGAGGAGGCTGTGAACGCCGATGGGCAACGAAATTAGGTCAATTGCAGGTTGTCCGGTCGGGTTGGACCCGTGACGCACCGAAAGACCGTGGGAATAACAGGAGGGACAACTCCGCTGCCGGCCCAGCTTTCGGAACAGGCCCGGGGCAAGCCCAGAGCGCAAGTCGGAGTTGAAGAGGACTAGAGAAGAGACTTTTCAGGGAACACCGAATCAGGAGAAAAAAAGGAATTAGGACTAAAGATGTAGAACAGTGGAAAAAGAACCGTCGAGGGCTTTTCACTTAGGTTGCAAGTTGGCTTTTTGTTTCCGTCCCTCTTACTTCCTTTTTTTTTTCTTTCCCTGGCGGCTTTCCGAGGAGCGAGCAGTTGGGGAATGTGGAATCCACGTGGTTAGAGAGTGACTGAGAGTAACGACGTGGCGGTTGCCTCTCCTAAGTGTTGTGCGGCAAAGGACCATTATTTCTGTTCCTTCCTGTCGATACCACAACTGAGTGTACTCCCGACTGATGAACAAGTCCTGGTGCGGTGGCTC
>NW_027154435.1:1493-39269 GCF_002600585.1 Cystoisospora suis
ACTGCCGAGATCCGGCCTGCCTGCTGAGCCGACTCACAATTGACTTCGGGGTAGCCGAGTTTTCTGGCGGCAAGAGTGGAGTCTCTTGCCAGCGGCGCTCCCGGGTTCAACATTTCCTCCTGACAGGAATATCGCGTAACTGGCCGTGGAGGTAATTTGGTGCGGCCAGGACTAACACTGCGCCGGCCGGCTGCCGAGATGAGATCATTTCTTTCACTCTACGGTTGCTGGCTTGCGAAGGGTGCACTCGACTGGCCAGGAGTTCTACTTCTAGGCGTAGGTTTGTTACATAATAGTTGGGGCGACACTACTCTGTGTCCATCTTTCTTCAGAACGTGGCCATCGTACACGAAGAACAAACCGTTAGTGCCCAGAATGAGAGCATGTCTATGAGAAACATCTGTCACTTCGCTTTAAGTCTAGTGCAGAGGTCAAGCAGTCACGGTCGTGTTATAACGGGCCTTTCATGCCTTCGGTTTTGTAGAAGGTGGGTCCAAGCCATGAGCGGCATGGATCATTGAACAGTCCCATGACGCGGCACTGTACTGCACGCCAGGTTTGAAGTAGAGGCCGTCCGGCAGGAAGGCCGTAATAATCACCGCATACCTGTTGCACGTCCTCAGTGCCTAGTCCCCTTCCGCCGAGGTAGTTCGACCGAAGTAGGTGACAGCGCTCGTGCGACTTTGCCCACTACACGTCCAGGCTCTTTACTTATGCTAGCTGTCGTGGCTCCTCTCGAGCAGGAGGCTTCAGCCCGTTCCGTGGTATACGGCTCCTCCTTCACTATATGCTCAGAAAGCAACACTAAACTAGAACGATGAAGGGCATTAAAGTGGCTTTGCTGGAGTGATTGAGTCCCGCGGTTTTTGTTGGACCGTGAGTCATTCCTGCCTCGTACAAGCAGTGCGGTCTTGTCTCGTGATCCCCGCCACCCTGTCGTCGACTGTCGATGGGCCGCAGGTTCCAAGCTCGTTTCACTGCCGAGGATGCTGCCACAAATCATTCCCCGTGGCGTGTATAAGTACCCGCCAGAAGTCGGGACGCTGCGTGCATGCGCATTAACTAGAGCGTTTTAGCGCTTCTGCTCGACCACCTCAGAGAAAGCATGTTCTCGACACCTGGTTCTCCTGATCGGTTTCTGCGGCTGTGGATGTGTCCTCACAAGAGAGGTCGTGAAGGATATACTCCTTGCTTCGAATGCCGCTGCGGATAGTCATATTGCGTCACATGGGGGTCGTACAAAGCATATCTGCGGATTCGGACTCTTGATTTCCGCTATGTTCCTTGCGCCAGTAGGGCAGGGCCTGACAGTCAGCCTTCACTGCGTCCGTTTCTCAGCTGCTTTCGAGACTCCCAAAATTCTTCTGGATCACGATGGTCTGTTGCTCTTCTCCGGGGCCGCGTACGGTCTTTAGCGACTGTACACTTCCGTCTGCTTGACTGTGTTATCGCTCGGCCATTGTTCCTAGACTCTAACCGGAGGGGCAGTCCATCCCTCATCCCAGTGCGATATCTTAGTGCCACTTTAACGACTCTCCCAGGGGGGTTGCACACTCTCGGGCAACTGACTGTAATGTTGCGTGGCGATGCGCCGATGCTACTTCAACCAGAAGGCTTCGCTTCATGGTGTAAGAACCCCTCTCAACATTGGTCCGGCCTTCCCTGTCCGATGATGGAGACCTCCTGTCCCGCCATGTTTACTCGTACACTCCCTCGGCGAGCGCACTGTCAAAGAAGTAGTAAGCACGACGAGGAGTCTACGGCGCGAGGTTTGACCCTCGTTTACCGTCCGTTGCGTTGCGTTTATCTAGCCGTTCTCGTTTTCAGTCTGTATAAGGTATCCAGTTCCGGAGAAGCGACAAACCCGACAGAAACTCACAGAGAGCCGGGCAATGGTACTTTCCATCGTCCTCCTCATTCACTAGGTGTCCGGTCAAATCCCGGTGTTGAGGTCGTTGTCACCTCTCCTGACCGTGGTGCTGGCTTCTCTTACGATCGTCGGGTTGGAGTGCTGCCCCTCCATGACGGACAAGACGACCAGTATCCCTTCGGGTCAATTGAATCTTTCCCGACGGGACATTACGGGAAGTATCCCTGCAGGCGCACTAGCTCTCCCACCAGTGCTATTCCCAGTACCCCTGATCCTCGGGCTGAAACAGGTCATTCGTACTACAGTCGCGTTGTTGCTGGGCGGCGCCCAGGTAGCCATGCCCTAAAACTTAAGCAAAAAGATGTTGATCGTAGTCCCAATGAAGGTGATCGTGTGACTGTTGCCGGCACGGAAAGGAGCCTTGTCTCCCCTGTACCACCAACTAGTCGAACTGGTTTCCGCTATGCTTCTGATGTGGGTCTGGATATGAATGACGTAAAAGGTGATAACGAACACGGAGGACAGGAGGGGGGCGGCCGTAAACTCCGCGGATTGAAACGCCTCTTCAAAAAGACCAGGGAGGTTCTGCGAGAAATTGCAGGTAGACGGAAGGGAAGACCACTGGGACAGGAAGAAGGTTCGGACGGTGGGGTTCCAGTGAATGCTACGGAAGATGCGCAAGGAGAAGACCTAGAGGAAGGGGAAGAGGGGAAGCAGCAGCAGGGAGCCTTTGGGCAAACTTCAAGACGCGAGACTGTTTTAGCCACGCCTGAGCATAGTAGACTCAGCGGAAAGCCCACTCGTCCACGGAATATGGCTCACGTAGCTGGTAGTAACCTTTCAGAGGAGAGATGGGTCACTGGGGAACGGCCCAGTCGGATAAACAACGGCCTCGCGTTCAGGAGGAATGCTCAGAGGAAAAACGGGTGAGATCAAAAGAAAAACAAAGCGAGTCGTGATTCTCGAACAAGTATGACACCGCCGTCCGTCTACTGTCCTTCCATCATTCAGTGCCCTCACTCATTTCTACGTGATATATTGACGTCCGGTGTCATTCGTTCATTCGGTGCCAGTACTCATTCTACGTGATCTGTAGACGTATGCAAGGAACTCATCTCGTTTATTTGTCCTTGTGGTTGTACTAGAGGACAGAGAGCTACAGAGACAACAGCTTAATATGGTAGGCAGCAGACCGGACTGGTTTTTGACGTTCTAGGTAGACTTTGTGAAGCGTATTCGTGGTTGAGTTATGGTTTGGCCATGCAATCCACAGAGGCTTGACGATCGCCTAACAACGAGGGCCACAGAATGCAGACGGTGCCCGGAAAAAGCTACGGAAACAGGACGGGGGGGATAACGCAAGGACACAATGAAGAAGAGCATGAGAATGCATAAATGTGTGACGAGCCGCAAAGCGACAAAAGATACAGACAAGAGACTCCCGGGCTCCCTTGTCCAGTCGTGTAGCGCTTCTCTCGAAGCCAGAAGCTCACTCCTGTACACAACCTGTAACGGACAGAGGAAGGATGACGAGAGCGAAACAAGGGCTGCCCATGCTTGCTGGCAGCCAAGGAGTCTAGGCATGGGTGCCCGTGGCAGATCGGTCTATCTGCTGTCACTTTCTCCTTCTTGTCTTAATGTGCGTTAGCTCGCATGTTGTTGCAGCGTTTTCTTCTTTCGCTCATTGATCAGTTTTCCTTCGGTTTCCATCAGTTGAAACTCCACGTTGGTTTCCACACACAGACGGAGGTACACTAGGCTACTCGTGCACGCGTAATCTAGTCTTGTCACAGCAGCTGAGTCCCAGCTGTACACAGGAGAAACTAGAGACTGGCTGAATTGATATCTATTCCTGTATGGTAGGGCCACATTGCACTGCGCAGACTGCGTCCCTGCGTGCGTTTGTGCTGGATGTGTGGTGTTCTTTCAGCCATCTTCTGACGGAAGGGCGAGTAGTGGCTTACGCAATAATGTTTGCTTTCTGTATGCTTCTCCTGAAGAAAACTATCAGAGCCACCACTCTATGGAGAGCGAGCAATGCTATACGTAGGGTTTCTCACCGTCCCCTCCGTTCTACCTCGCGGATTTAGACCTTCTATTGTTACATGGTTTCGTGCTTCGTATCCGTCTGCTGTCCTCTGGAAAAGCATATCCTTTACTACACGGATGCCTAGACAGCACGCGGCCAGATCCGAGTGACACACCCGCCAATCCAGTTGCTCGTCACAGCTACGGACGAACCCATTTCGCGAGAGCCCGCTGCCCACTTGAATGGCGTCTGTTCTCTGTACACAAGGACCCGTTTGGGAAAGCAGCTGTGCGGGTGTTTTTGCTTGGTTTAGAAGCTCGGGAGGGCACCAGCGCCCCCCCCGGTTCGCGCCGCGGAAGAAGTCCATTTGAGGATATTCGCGAATGCCTACCCTATTTACATGGGGCAGGACAGTCCCCTTGACTGTAATAAGCACTTATAACGTATATGAATGCCCACCTAGATCTGCACACATTTGTGTCCAGGAGCTCTCCGGTTTTCTGTCCTCGCTGCCGCGCGTGGGTTTTTTGCCCTTTGAACTCAGTCCGGTGTGTCCTCTATTACGCCTCAGAGAAAGTGATGTAAGTATCCCGGCACTCCCTCCTTGCACTAGTAATAGCTTCTTTCAAGAGAGGTTTCCTCTGCTACTGCCCTCCCCCGTCCTCAGAGAAGGTGGCTGCCGAACTGCGTTTCTCTTGAGGCTAGTTTCTCTCATATGTTTGATCGGGATAGTGTCTTGTTGCCCGCCTGCAGTGAGATGGCGTTTCGGGTGTTTAGCTGCTGCTCTCTCTCTTCATCTGCATTGTCATCGTGGGTTTCCAGCGAGGATGTAAGTCCTTCTCTGGTGCTCCCTCTGTTGTGCGGATTTCCTGTCGCCTAGCAGATGGTCGTGACAGCTCCCAAGCACCAGCATTCATATTTCGTTCTGTGTAAGCACCACAGCTTAGGCGTCTGCAACTGGCCTCTGGTGTTATCACACTGCAATTTCCCTCGAGGGTGTTGGTTTTGTTTCCCGGACAAACACGGACTGTGGGAGAAGACGTCGCTGTCAATCCAATGACGCTGTTTTTGTGACAGTGGCTTTCCTAGGTGTTGAAAGTCGTACAGCTTCTTCGACGGTAGTAGCTGCTCTTTTTCTACTTCTGTCGCAAAGCGCTGTCGGTCCCGCATCGCAAAGGGATCTACTTGCAGAGGCCGAGTAAGGAATCTCCTTCGTTCAGTTTCTGAAAAGTCCCTGCCCGCACGACGGGGGGCAAGAAAGAGCAAAGGCGGGCGCGGTCTTTCGTCACACCGGATCTGTGAGCATTATATCTGCCAGGACGGTGGTGCGTGTTGCTGGAAACCAGCGCGCGTCAGCTGTGTACTGAGAGATCAGTCTTTAAACTGTTTCTCAAATCTTGACTTGATTGCTGAACGCTGTCCAAAGTTCTCTTGACGTCTTCGTCTCTTGGTCCGAGTCTCCCAGCCAATTCCCTTTTGTCTCGTCTTCAGCTGTTTCTTTTGTCTTTAGCACGCATGGAGCCTTGTAGCCTGTGCTGCTGCCTTCCTCGCTTAGATCGTAGGTCTTTTACAGACGGGTGGGCTGGCCGCTCTCTTGGAAGTGGAAACTCTTCGAGACAAACAGCTTCAGAAGGTCGATTCTCGTCGTTTTGCGTCCTGACTATTGTTACCTAACTCGAGTTGCAGTTGGGGGTCAATGAATAGGGTGGTGTGCCTCTATTATCTTCTGCCGGTTGTACTCCTTGCATGCCGAAAGGCTGTACAGGGTCTCTGCAGTGTGTCATGTGAATGCAAGATCGGCCGTGAATGGTCAAGACGTATACACAGAGGCAGAAGTACGAGAAGAGTCATTCGACCAGCAACTGACGATATAGCAATTCTTCCTCGTTCGGGCAGCACCTCCCTGCGCAGTCGCCTCCTGCTGGTGGGATTCTATATGTAGCCAGGAGTTTTGAACAACGAAGTGTGTTGGTCTTTTCTGTTGCTTCATTTCTAAGGGAGAGCATGTAAGGTGTTGCCTTCTTGGCCACAGCGTCGGCCACAATGTTCCTACCGAGAAAAACGCAGCTGTCTGCAATGTATAGGACTAGGAAAGAGCGGATTCTTGTCTTTCGAACCGTTAGCTACCTTGTCGTCAATTTCCTAAGTAAGTGGCACTTCGGAAAAGCAAGAAAGAATAGGCTGGGTTTGAGTAGCTGGTGTCGCTGTGGTCGCTCAAGTGTGTAGAGAGTAACTTGCGGTGTCCAAGAAGAAACGCCAGGGAGTTTGCTTTGGAACACTTTGCTTCACGCTCCCCCGACAACAGCAACAGAAGACGCCAACATCTTCATCTTCTTCAGAAACCTGACTTTAGAGCTCTTCGTACGCAAGGGTCACCATAGAAAGACGTTCTCTCGTTTTGGTCTGTTTCTATACATGTTTTCCTGAGAGGGAGACGGCAGACCAAATGCATCCCATCCGTCTTTCACGTGTTTATCTTTTGTCCCACATTCCCAGTTTTTCGTGAGTCATCCTGGCACCCCTTTCAATGTCCTGTTACTCTAGGTTGTAAGTGCAAGCGAGTGGTCGTTTGCAATCAAGGGAGTAACTCTTCTCTGCGACTACGGCTTCACTAATTATATTCTAACGCTCTTGTATTTGCGACAACCACGGTGATAGGCTTTCCTAGCCTGCCAGTTGCGGTGCTCATTCTAATCTCATGTGTCGGTCTTTAGAGGAGAGGAAGGTCTGCTTCTTCGTATACGTCAGAGTAGAGTCTCTTTCTCTTGGAAGCCATGTTGCGCTGTGATGTTATTTTTCGTTGTCGTTTCCGCTTGAGGACACTCTTCGCACGCCGTGCCTCACGAGATCTTCTCTCTGGTTGGTCTCGGCAGGGTCCGGTATGCTTTTTGCACCTCTTTTTTTCCTACTTCTGCTCTTCGTGCCACTGCATGGAAAGACTCCTAGAATGGGAGAATTCCAGCGGATGGGATGGGAGGGCGACTGGGGGTTCCTCAGAAGCACCACCTTGTTGAACGCTCGTTTTCTTCACCAGAACAAAAAGTAGACTTAGAGAGACGAAGGCAGGCACGGCTACAGCTGAACGCCTCATAAGCTTGTCGCTCGATTTCATGCATCCATAGTCGTGTTCAATCGTGGGAGTGCCCGGGTTGCGCACTGTCGATCATTCTAGCGCTTCTATATATTCCATAGTCTCGTATGTGTGTATGTATACCTGTATATATGTCGTGAAATAAGAGTATAAGTTTTAGCTGCCCTACTACTTCTTCCCTCCAGGATGAAAGGCATAGAGGACACCGTGTTTCTCGTTCCGAGAGGGACGCACGCTGTGGCTGTCATCAGAGGGAGCTGAGCGGGAGTTTCGCGCTTCAGAAAAGACTCCCCAGACGTCTCTCCGTGGTTTGTTTCTCCTGTCTCTCCTCCCTCTGTTGACATGTTTTCCTATCAGGCTGTAATCATCCTTCCTCCGGTCCTAGCCGTAAGTCGGGTGCTGTCATTTTGTGGTTGCAGTTAGAGGCTGAAAAATGAAATCAAGCTAAGCTTTTCTTCTGCTCAGAGCCCTTCGTCTCGCAGAGAGGGCGAAAAACGTCGTTTAGTTACATAGCCAAAAGAGAACCAAGGAGACATCAGCTTTTGTAAGCGGTCACGCTGTTTTGATGGAGCCTAACTAAAAAGTACTCATCTGACAAAGACGTAACTCTGCTGACACTTCTTTTCTCCAGTTCAACCCCGTACTCCGTTCTGTTTTCCAGGCGGTGAGGCTTCCCGTGCTTGCCCGACACGCATCTTCTACTGGAAAGCACATCGTAGAGATTCACCGCGGCTTGAGTGGTGTATCTGTCGGCCGCTTCACATGGCTTCCTCAACGTACTGCCGGCGCGTTTTCCGTAGTGGGGGGGCGGTCCTCAGTAGCAAGTCCTAACAATGAGTACTTCTCCAGAATTGGGTTCCATTGCTTGCATTTGGCCGTCATGATAGGAAGGTCGTCGGCGGGTAGGACAGAAAGGGGTGGTTGTCTCCACTACAGGCAGCTGGTGGAGTACGCTCTCGGGTTTTTGTGTTTCCTGCTCATTGCCGTTTTCCTTTCAGTGATACACCGGTGTTTGCTTCCAAAGAATTTTTGATTAAAAAGATTCTTTGGAGCCTCACTGGACTGTAGCAAGCACAGTGCTGCCTCTCTTAGAGGCCGAGCGAAGCCAAATTTTCAACTCAGTCGCGTGTCCGTGGTGGGTCTACTTTCTGTTGCCTAGGCAGAGGTGTATCCCTTGTTAGCCCTCCAGAAAACCAACGACGCCCGTCGCGCCTGGGTTGCTACCGGAGCTCAGGTTCTGTGCACGAGTGCAGCTGTCTGGTCGAACGGGGCCGCACACTATGGCAGGCCAGTTCCGCTGCAGTCTTGGTGGTCTCCGTCTGGAGTGTTTTTTTCTCGCCAAATCGTGCTGCTTTCGGGCTGTGTGAGAGCGAGAACACCCGAAAAATGTTTTCTTGATACATAGATCTGGGGGGGGAGGCACAGAAGAGTACCCGCTGTCAAGATAGCAGTGCACTTACCGTGTACGCAGTCGACCGTATGTCCGAAGAGGTCTTCTATTTCGCAAGACTCAAGGATTTAAGGTTTGCTACTTTACAGTCCGTAAGCTTCGTGCCACACTGCCTTAGTCAAGCGTAAGTACGTGTAAGCTGCGGGTGCGGCTGTACTTTTTCAGCTCTCACCGAGAAATCAGGGCAAGGATATCATGTCAATGTGCTTTTTTACCTACATAGACAGCTACATGCACTGTGATATAACTGGCTGTGGTGGCATCGTGTTAAGCAGTTGTCACTATCTCGTTGTGAGGGTTTGCTTCGCTGATCGTACCACTTCAGCAGAGCAGTAGAATCTTCCGCGGCCTACAGAGTTGTGACATCTGCCTTCATTTTCCCACTTTCCCCGTCGCGCTCCTTTGTTTCAGGCAGTAGTGAGTAATGTTTGGATGTCTCTGAGTGGCCGGAGACATAACTCTCGCTAGGCTGTTCACACAGTCCAAGCGTCGTCTGCGGGGGCATCCGTATAAACCGCGGGCATTGAGCGCGCTCTTGGAGAGAGTGCAGCTGCCCTAGACCCTCAGGTAGTAGTTCAGTGACGGGTTCAGCCGTCTCTCAGAAACCTGGGGTTTTTTGAGCCTTGATACCTGTCACGACTCGTGGCTGGAAACACAGTGCGAAGCCGATGCTGTTAAATCATCAGTGCATACTGCTACTCCGTGTGTTCGACTACTCCGCGGCCGGCGTCTCGGACAACAAGCTTCCAAGTCTTCCCTGTCTTTCACAGCCTGCGGCGAGACCTGCTGGCAGCCTTCCCGGTGTGCTAGCGCCTTTCTGCAAGAACCCGTTCTCACTGTTTTTCTGGAGAACGCCTTGCGGTGTACGTACCACATGTCTCCGAGGCTATCTTTCCCCCCGTGTCCATCCATTCGCATTCTGGATTCCCTAGCGCCGCAACAGCCTAGTGAGCGTCCTCTGGAAAAGACCGATGCCGCGTGTAGCACTGCGAAGCGCCGGTGCTAACAGCTAAGCGCGCGCCAGTACCATTTTAAAGGGACACGACGTCTGCTGTCTTTCCAAACTGGCGTGCTCTCCCGTTCCCACAGGCTGTACGGTTTGTTGTCGTTGAAATTCTTAGTTGCCGCGTTTTTACTACTTCACTCTACCACATTGGGGTCTGCCACCCATGTGGTCTTGTTGGATTACAGTGTGGAGACGGAGGGCCAGTGAAGCTTCTGCGGTGGAGCTGGGGCCCGGTCCATTTCGAGCCACGAGATAGGAGACCGGTGAGGGTACTTCAGAGATACAACAAGTCAACTTCTATCGCATTTCAGTATAAAAACGCTCGGCTGGTGCATTGGAACCGAGCGGATGCAAAACACGGGAAAGACCCGGGGACGCTGAGCGGATGTGACTGACAACAGGGGTAAGGCAGCACTCGAGTGTCCTGCCTTTCTTGACGCTGTTTGGCCGTGACAGTTCGTAAGTAATGGCGTTCGTAAGCGGAACATCGGGCAAACCCAGCAATACGTCAATGGTTAGCTCGTAGAACTGAATATCCACGCACACTCCTTTCCACAACCGGCCAGAGGCGGCGAGAGGGAGAGTCCATGTTTAATGGGAAAGGAGAAGGACTGGTGTTTGTAGCACCCAGTCTTCATGAAGACGTTCGGCGTTTTCAAACGTATCTGGCTGGTACGCCGCCTTGGGATCCGGGTAGAATTACGAAACAGTTCGGCACATGTATGGTTGGTTTCTCTCGCAGAAACACCGACAGGTAGGTTCTTATGTCTTCGGAGTGGCTGGTCAACGTTAGGTTTCTCGCGGATTCCATGAGGTGGGAAGGGGGTGTACCAGGGATCGTCTGCTGTTGAGGACGGACAACGTTAGCGCAGGCAGCACGTCGCGAACGCAGACAATCTCCCAGTTGGGCGTGGAATCAAGTGTCAACGGAGGCAATCCTGAAAACGTCCTCTCCGACGCCGTCTACGTGGCACGCTTCCCTGTCGCAAGGGAGGCAACACATGGAACCGTGATGGGGTATCCGTTGGCCGGGATCGTGCCGTCACTAACTGTGCTATCAGTCAGAGACGCAAGGGAACGATGCGTCTTCAGCCTAACCGCTGTAGCTGCAGATTCTCTTGTTTGCCGTCACGTCAAGATGATTGGGCGGTCGTCGTCTTCAGGTACACCGTCCACTGTCCAAAAACGTTAGCGGGTGTCATTGTCTCGATGCAAGGTCAGGGAAACACCAGGAACACTTTTCTTCTTCGAAAGCTCTAAGTGCTGCAACTGCTTCCCGTCTTTTTCTTTTTTGTACAGATCGTCTCGGTCATCTTCTACATCGCAGTGAGGTTCGAACGTGCGCTGTACCCAACAGCCACTCCCTGTTGGGTACATGTAGTCGCCCAGCTTCAGATGCGCACAGCAGGTGTCCTGGTCGGAAAGAACCAGTATGCCGTTGGAGTGTGTAGATGACAGCTCTTTGAGGTCGGAGGCGGGGCTACTGGTTCAGGGGCGCCGGGCGTTGACGTCCAACACATGTGTGTGGGAGGAGTGGACATACCTGGGTTCGCTGAAGGTCGTAAGTGGAGGCGCAGGTGTTTTTTTTTCTTCTTTTCAGCGTCGTTTGCAAAATCCTCAGAGCACCAGTCTGCACACAGGGCAGTGAGAGAGGAACCGAAGTACGAGAATATCCTTCTCGGCTCCTCTAGAATCCTCCGGTCTTGCAGAAGTGCAGGGCAGGGGCACAGAGTGTCCGCAACGGCGTCACGTGGTTTACAGGTTTAGGAGATGGGAAGAAAGGGACCCAGAGGACGTGCCTTAAACTGTTTGGTCTCTTTTGTTGAACCACGGGATAGAGTTCGGATGTGGTGCACCTACCTCCAAGGCCGTGAGACACAAGGAAAGATACCAATGCCATTTACACGGCACCGCCTGGATGTCCAGATAAAGCTGGTTTCCTTTAATGAAGAATGCCGGCGTTCGCGGGGACATCGGCACCTGCAGCTGCTTGAAGGACACCGGATTGACTATGGATAACCGCACGTAGAACAGTCCGGAGGGTTCGGGGTGATCGTCATTCTCTGGTCGTTGCACGTTTGCTGGAGAGGCGCATACAGTGAAAGCGGTGGCTGCACACTGGGTTTGCGGGGGGAGAGTCGACTCTTGCGTTGCTGGCTGGATGTTACGCCTTAGTGGTCGAGTAGATCCAGAGCCAGTAGCTTCAGGGAACGCCCTCTTTGAGAACCTCACTTTTGCTGTTTCGCGCTGCTTCGCAGTGTGGAAATTGCTGCTATTAGAACCCATCCAGCGCTCTCATAGCCACTGCTTCCGATATCTCGAATCTTTCGATTTTGTTCTTTTTCGAGCGCCACGACACGGCCTATCCAGCTAAACGGTACGTATGGCATCTTGATTGCGTCCTTGGAAAAACTTGCATCTTCGGTGAAGTAGAACCCCGCTGCCTGTGACTCCTCCGTTTGGGCGGCTCATTTCCAAACAGGTCGTAAGGCAAGAAGCCGACATCTCTCGCACCCTGGCTTACATCGCTCGTGAATACCCTGGGGGGGTAGCGTGGCGTTCCGTTAACTCTGGTTTGGTTGATGCCGCGCTACCGGCGGCAGTGCTCTTGAAATGATTGAGGATCTTATTTTCTTGTAGCACAGTCGGGCTCCCGGGTGCACGCGCGGACGCGCGTGCCCACTTTGTAGCTCCGCCAAAGTGACCGTGTGTGTGTCCCATCAGGGGCTCGGCGGACTCAGGTAGTTATCCTGATTTTCACACGCCAGTGTGAGTGCCCCACTTTGGTCTATCCCACGCAGAGGCCTATGCTCTAACCAACATAGCTGCCGTCAGTGGAGGCTGAAGTCACAAGGGTGTGGGGACTGGAGGTCTCCGGGAGTGAGACCTGCTGCGAGCTCAATTGACTGTCAGCCTGCCGCAGGTGTCCACGCGGACAGTCTGTCATTATGCTGTTTGCTTCGGCCACTGGAACCTTGCGCTGCACCTTAGATAGTGAGCTTGTTCTTCTTGATAGAATTTCTTGAAGACTATACTGAAAGGCCTGTCGGAGTCTCATTTTTCGTGAGAACGAAGTGTGGTGCTGGTGAAATTGTCCGATGTCACGCAGGAACCCGGGACAACGGTGCCGTCTGAGGCCTTTGGTCTCACGTAACAGTTCGTAAGCGTTAACACGGGTCAAAGGACGAGTGGCCCTGCGTGCTGTATCGTTTGAAGACCTAGAAGACTTCCGAACAGCGCTAGGCGTGGTTCCGTACAGGACCATAGTTTCCAACTCATACCTCCCATTTGGTTGACTAGTATTGAACGGACAGCCACAACATAGCGACTAGGTCCCCCTGTATTACAGGGGGACAGCGCGGGTTTGGACTGAAAGCTGGTCAAGGAAGTTTGCTTGAGGGGGCGGGATCCCGTACAGTGCAACAGCCCGGGAACGTGTCAACCACTGTCAGCAATCGTGCTCCCTAGGGGACACGTCTTTGTGGCGGGCGTAGCAATAGACATCCTTCGAGAAGAGCAGAGACCCTGTCACTCCGCAACAACACACTCCGGTAAAAACAGGCCAAGAGCGTGAGTTCCAGGTCCCCCCAGTCTACCGCTCTAGCGTCGCCGCTTCGGAACAGTGAGCGACCGACGGTCCTGTCTTGATCAGGCCGGGCAGCTTGCAGGTTATATGGCGGTGCTGCCCTTCTTACTACTCGCTGCCTCGGTTGTGGTTTGGAAAGGGCTGTGCCGAATCCGGGCTGGCGCTGCGTCGCATTTGCTTGTTAGGTCCGGCGAGACAGCAGCTAAGGCACGGGCCTGAAGCTCGCCTTTCCAGTTTTCTGATATGAATACCAAGCACGCTGAAGAACGGGGGACCTCCGCGTCTCGTGTCCAAGAACTGAATGGGGACGCCGCACTCCGTCGAATCGTGACCGCAGATGGTGAGCGCAACTGCTCCTGCTTTAGCAGGCGAACACCCCCTTCCAGCGTAGTCGTCATTGTGCTTGCAGTCTCCCGTCCACGCCCAGTCACAGCTACGGTATTGCTGGCACGGCTCTAAAGCTGGCCCGCATCGGGCTGTCTGAAGTCTGTTTCGGGGCTTATCTCGACATCTGTAGCCTTCGGGACTGATTGGAAGACATCAGCCAGCTGGCAACCGAGTCTGCTGGGTTACCGGTGCGAACGGTATACGCTTTGGAGTTTTTTTTCGCAAGGGAAAGAGATTGTCGTGGGTGCTTTCACTGCATGCAGGGTGTCCTCTGATATGTCCCCGGGGTCGAATACTGAGCCTGAACCGTCGGGGCCTCCCTCACCGGAAGTACCACTACAGCATTGCGACCACGGCGGAATGTGGCAAACTCCTGTCGAAAGAGCGGACAGTAAACTAAGTGTGTCGCTAGGCATTCTGCGTCAGACTCAGCTTCTTCGGGTTCCCCGGCGATCCAGTGATAGGATACAAGGAAGGAAAGAAAATCAAAGTTCTCCTCTCCTTAGTTATTTCTCTCAACCGGAATGCAACAGCGTGCAGGTGCTGGAAGACAGAGCGGGCGGTTCCAGCGAAGCTTCCACGGCACAAGAGAACATGGGACAACTAGAGTTCCTGGCGACTGCTGTGACAGTGCCATCGCATTCAAGTAAGGAAATTGCGCAGCAGCTTACAGACTGGCGCCACTGTGAGTTTGCTCAGCCTAAGATCGTCCCATTGTCAGATCTATTTTCTTCATTTTTTTCGATGTCACAAATAGGAACGGCGCCTGTGACGCGAGGATACTTTTGTTTGGCGGTTGGCCACGGCCGCTGGACCACATGGTGTGTGTATCGAGAGCGGGTGCATCTCCCGCGAAATCCCGACAGCAACTGCGGAAATATTACGTGGATTAGATCTCGTAGAAAAGGACACTGGAATGCCAGGTACAGCAATTGTGCGTGTTCTGCGACTTGCGGCGCTCGGAGAAGAGGGCGGGTCACCCAGTCGCGGCTGAAGAAGGGACAGTCATGGTGCTGAATGGAGTGCCGGTTGTTGATGAAGGGTAACCTCGACGGCCGGAAGTCTTTGGAGAGGACGTGGGGCTATCCTAAGCTCGCGTCACACGGCGGCCTACCACCTGGCATAAGAGCACGCCCCTCGCGGCCAGGACAGCCTCAGCGGGCTCCGGGCTGTGACAGCGACAGCATGGGCCGGAGCACTAGTGCACGGTCCCAGTCCATCCAACACATCAAGGCAACGGAAGAAGCGAGTTTGGACTGGAGTATTCAGCATGGAGAGCTGGAACTGTCTTAGCTTGGGAGTCCACAGCCGTCCTCACTGGGGAGGACCGGTTTTCGCCGGCGCTTAGGGAATTGTGCTTACAGATTAGAGTCTATTCGCGAGAAACCGCGCGCAAGTGCAACTTTAGCGAGGTGTCCGGATCGTCCTTGCTATGGTTTTGTAATTCAGTGAGTCCCGCTAGCTGGGGTTACAGCCCCGCACAACTGCTTACCAATAGTTCAACCAGGCACAGCCAGCAACATTCCTAAGAGAGTGGAAAAAGGCAGGAAGCTGGCAACGGATGCGGTCGTCCATATGACTAGCATTGATATCGCTCGGTCTCACTGCTCGATTTTCAAGTCCGTGGGACTACTCCATTCAGCTGAGAAGTAGAGCCTTCGCTTTCTTGCGGCCGGGGGGCTGTCCTGTTAGACAGCATGGTCAAACATGGTTGTCCAAGAGAAACTGAAGTCAACTTCGATTCCCGACAGAGATTCCTAAAAATGGACTAGGTAGCCGAAAAGATAGCTGAACAGGCCTGTTTCAGATGTGAACAACTGGCCATTTCAGGAAGCAGTTTGTTAAGCGCTGAAAACAGTGCGGAGTGACGCTAGAACAAGTCCCTACACAGTGGTTCAGACGCACGCCACCTCAAGGCCGAAGTACTGGTGGCCAGAATGAGAGCGCAAGCAGCGAAGGGTAGGTGCGGGCTCCGGCAGGTTCCAACAGGCCGGGAACCGACAGCAAAGCTTTCCCCGCGCTTCTCACGCCTCTTGCTAGGGTGCAACTACGGAGAATGTACTGACTCTCCGGCGAATAACGAGAGCATCGGATTATCAGCACTTGTAGTACCTAGGTCCTATTCGTTTGCTCTTTCCAGCCTATCACTACCGTTTAATGATGCGTTCGGGGAGTCGCAACTCTTTCTGTTTCGGAGGTGCAGCGGGCTGCAGCCCCAATTTGAGTGTGTTGCAGGCAGCCTACTACGTCCTCCGCCCCGCTCCATACGCGCTACCCGACCACCCGGCTGCGTAGGAGTTTAGTTCGCAAACACATCTCTTGTAGAGGAGCTTCAGCATGTTTCAGAGCCTCATGAACGACACACTGTGGCACAGATGCGATTGCCGTACCGCTGCCTACACGTGAATGTAACATGACGCGCCTTAATTCCGCGCAGTGACTCCACTGATTTCTCCTGTAGAACGTCTCGAAAGATGATCAACACAATAGTGTTTCCAGTACTATTGGCCCCGTGTAAAAATGGAAACACTTCGTTTTGTTTGCCGCACGGTTGCGTTCCACCGCGCCTCAATCTCCTTACTCGACATAAACCATCGAGTTTCCACTGATAAAGGAAAAACGGGAGCACGAAAAGAAAAGGTAGTCCTGGAATGAAGAGACCGAATCTGGCCAAGAATCTGGTGCTTGAACGTCGTTCTCTCGTCTTTTAACTATCTCCCTCGGCTGGTTTATAGCATCGCCAATACTACTAGTGTCTGCTTGCCACGGCGTCAAGCTGGGCACCTTCGCTCACGTGGTTCCTTGCACACTTCTTCCGGAGTCAGGAGCGGCGCTTCTGACACTCATTCTAGTGAAGGTGTTATAGCGCCGCCTTTTATGCGGTGTGTGACGAAACACGTAGCTCAACACAGGATTGTTCCCTTGCTCAAGTAGGCCCCATGAGGGTTGCACGGGTGGCTAGTCACTCTGCAACCCCAGAGCCCGACCGTGGGCCCTCCGGGTACGCCAGGGCACGTGATCGTTCAGCCACGTGTTTCTTCCCCGTTCCGATCCTTCTCAGATGCAAGCCGGCTGCGAAGCTCCCTGCGGTCCGGAGGTCACGGAAAAACCTTCTAAACCATCTGTCCACAACCCAGGCGTTCAGGCCAAGAGTTCTGTGCGTTGTTTTCTTATGCATATCAGAACTCTTAGAAGTGAGGTTGCGCTTTGATTACTTCTCACACGAGAACGTGAGAAGGCCGCAGGGAAATTTTTGCCTTCCTGAAGATTTCGAGTTTATTTTACAGGTCAAAGACGGCGGGGGTAGTGGAACGGGCCTTACGCAGTAGCTCCTGTTTACTCGTCAAGTCGCCTTGGTCTCCTTTCGCCTCAGGCGGCTGGGATTGCGAGGGCTGCTGCCTCCGCAGCGGCGTGAGCAATGCGTATCGTACCCCAATACTCTAGAAGTATTTGCTGGTGGCGGGCGGAGGAATTGCTGTCTGGGGTCCATTGTCGAGATGGACCACAAAAGCGCTGAGGGGGGTCTTCCTCCCCTCGATTCTTCCTATAGTTCTGCTGCATCTGCTCTCTTTTCTGGTGGCGAGAGCCGCTCTCGCTCCTTGTCTTCCGTAGGAGGCCGTGAAGGCTTCGAAGCTGTCCAGGCAAATCGAGCTGGCGTTAGGGGTAGGGAAAGCGGTGCTGGGAGGAAAGAGAATGAAGGGAGCAGCAGTCGAAGACGCAGCCGTATTCCTCATCTGGTTCACGGAAAGAAAACCGAGGTTCGCTCACGTCGGGGGCGATCTGTGACTCTGTCTTTACTACTTCTGTCTCTTCTTTCTCTTGTCTTGCGGCGACTGCTCGTGAAATGCGGGTATTTGTTCTCAAAGCCCCGCAACGCTGGCAGCGTCGAGACTTTCACTGAAGGCCACGTTCATCGGCGTTTAGCTTCAGGTGGAGGAGAAGATGAAGTGACCCCTCCGTCCTCCTCTCCTCTACCAGCATCCCTCGCGGCATGCACGGAAGAACATCAGGCAGAGTTGCTCAACATCTCGCCTGCAAGGCCGGAGGGCACACCTGAAGCAGAAGAGCTGTCCAAAGGCCAAAAAGCTCTGACGACAGAGGGGGTGGAAGTACCCGGAGGAGGAAGAAAGAGAAAAACTCCACGCGGACCGGACGGCAATGCCCAAACGGGAGTACCACGTGAGTATCGAGGGGAAATGGTGATACGCGTACAACAGTTTCAGGAGGACCGGTATGGTTCTTTAGAAGCAGGTCTGAAGTTCTCTTAGGCTACTCTCACCGTGTTTTGCTTTTGGCCTGAGCTCTTACATGTGCTAATTTCGACGGCAAAAACATTTCATGGGTTCATATGAAGCCAACAGTGTGAAGGCTAATGTCTACAATTCGTATTCGGGGATTAGGGATGTACACAGGGTGTCAAACAGGTACGGAAGCACGCAGGGACAAACTATAGGAAATGACTACGGATGCTTTCTGCGGGGCCTGATGAAGATCGTTTGGCAGTGAACGTACGCGGCCTGTTTCAGTACTGTCGTCTAGAGTGCCGCTTCCTTCTCTCTTCTCGCCCTCTCTGTGTCGTCTACGAATGAGCGCTGTATGTACAGCCCTGCGTCAGGGGAAAACATGTTCACGCTGCTTTTTCTGTCTACGTACGTAACCATATGCATGGGCGAAGCCAGCTATATTTCAACTAGAATCGAAGGGCACAGTGGTGGTTGTACAGCTGATGTTGGAAAGCCTTGGGAGGTGTACCGAGAGTAGAAACAAAGGATATGCTGCTGAGCCATCGTTCTTTTGAGAGCGAGTCCAGGGGTCTCCGTCCCGCGTTCAGGTGTCCCGCCGTGTCTAGCAAAAGACTGAAGACGCGTCATGCAAACAAAGAAAGAGGGAAAAGCAATGAGAAGCAATGCGCCCTAACTCCCTAGAGCCTAGCTTCCCCGCACGTTTTCCGTTCACCTGTCCTCAGCTATTACAGCTTCATGTCTTTGTAGAAATGCTTAGTGCCTGCCCACAGATAGAACGCCGCCCTGCCAGGTGTATCATTAACCTTCATACCTATCTAACTATCTGTGCACCTGGTATGCAAGGCTCGCCGAAAGAGCTAAAGAAGCGCGTAACGTCCTGCTCTACCTCGCTCATGTTTACACACCCTTGGAATGCCTTCTGATTCTTTTCAAGAAAGTTTCCACTTCCTATCTGCTTCACGCGCTATTTCAACCAAAAGCCCGTAGACGTGCGCCGGTTCTTCAAAGTCTCCTGCACGCGAGCAAAGAAGTCATGTCGGTGTATATTCTCATCCCAGCTCACTAAGTATCGAGCTGTTCTGCCTCTTCCTCTCTGGTTTGTCTTCCGATGAGCCTTCTGGGTCAGAGCCTGAGAGCTCCTCTCTCTGGCTTTCGTGTTGTCCTTCTGACGGTTACATAAGTGCACCTCGACGCTTGATCTATCGTAAGAAGAAAGGGTTGCTTACTTGTTCACGACAGATTAGACTCCCAACTACAGGAGTTCATTCTCTCCATCGTTCTCCGGATTTCTTCTACCAGGGTCTCGTTGTTCTTTTCTTTCTTTGGAGGCCTTCAGAAGACAACGAAATGGGAGGGTGTGGCTACGACCGAATAAGAATGGAGTACGGAGAAAGGGTGCAGTCTATCACGAAGACTAATCTTCTCTGCCACGACAGTGATCCGTAGTGGGTCAACCGTGTATCCACTGTCGGGAGACTTACCCATGTATGTGCGTTTATCAAATGTTAGAGACCACCTTGATGATGATGCGTCTCTTGCCCAAGTTCATTGGTGCATGCGTTTTTTATCCACACCTTTCTTTCTTCCGTATAGAAATGTCGTTCTGCTTCTCGGTGTTCTTCAGTTTCGTTGTGCCCTTTCTGTTTGTCTCCTGCTACGACATGGAAGAAGTGTCGGCTATGATCCACCAAGGCGTCTCCTTCGCTCCTTCTGTCTTATCGTGGTGCCTTTCCTTTCTTTCTTTCGCTTGTCCCCAGCAGCTAAGCAAACCAGAGGAGACCGGGTTTTGGAAGTGCTTGCGGCACACCCACATATTGCTGCGGTACTCATGGAACCGCTGACTCCCCCTGACACCTCCTCCCGCAAGACAAGCGACGGAGAAGCACGGCAAGACGCAGAGCTTTCTACCGCGTCGAGGATGATGAGCCAAGCTCTTGTCGTCGAGGAGTTTCCGGATTCCGGGGAAGAGGAAGAGCCTGGGGGGCCGTTGAGGAGATTCCCGGGTGAGTCAGACCAACGTCACCAGCGGAAATGCTGTGTCTGAAGAACGTACTGCACTATCATGCACCTACTGTTTGCCGATACGTGTGTGTGGTAAACGAAGAAACGAGGAAAGAGGGAATGATGAATAGCGCCTGAAGGCACATACCTTGTTGATTGCCGATTGCGTCCGTGTACACCGGAGGACGATCGTTGCCCCTGTCGGATCTTTACTTCAAAGGAGTTGGACCAGGGTAAATAGACTGACTGTCGTCCAGACAGCCACAGAGAATAATGAAGGGGAAGAAGTTCAACACTTTGAGAAAGATAGTTCTTCCAATAGTTCCTTTCTGGCCACACTCGTAGAACTCAAGGGAGAGGAAGCTCAGGAGACAAGGACTGTCTCTGACGAAGGTCTGGAAAGCTATTTTAACTTGTGCCGCTTACCTGTGATCGCTTTCACCTTTAATGACTATTACTCACCTGCGATCTCTTCGTCTTTTGTCCTTGCTTCTTTAAAGTGTAAGAGGTGAGGGAGGGAAGAAGAAAGAGGTCAGGAAGAAGGGAGTAAGACTGAAGAAAGAATTCGAGTGCTCGTCTCCCTCTAGCATATGAATAACTCGGAGATGACCTTTTCACTATGAAGACGTAGTTCGGCGTCTTCGTTCTGTCTGTTTCGTCGTAGAGCGGAGAAAGCCTCTTGCAAACGATATTCGGGGATTATCCAGCGATGGATATGTCAGTATCGAAGATGGTAGGCGTTTGCTAAGGCGATGTAAAGATTCTTGTTGCTGTTTCCCCCCCCTTGTTCCACTCAGTCATTCGGGGCAGAAAACAACTTGCAGCAAGCGGGGCCGAGCGAACGTAGGAGCTCGTTCTCTTCTTCGTTCTCTGGCTTTCTCTCTGGCCAGGGTTCCATTCTCTCGTTCTTTTTTTATCTTCTTCGAAGACGATCCAAAGAAAGAATAGAAGACAACGAAAGTGAAGGATGTGGCTAGAGCTGAATAAGAACGGAGAACGGGCGCAGTCTATTGCGAAGCATATTTTTCTTTACCACGACAGAGAACAATACTGGCTGAAACGTGTATTCTCAGAGAAAACTGTCGGGAGAGTTCTCCATCTGTGTAGGACTACCTTGGTCATGATGTATCTCTTTCTCAAATTCTTACATGCGTGCGTCTTCTCTCCGTACATAACATTGTTCTGTGTAGAAATGTCCCTCTTCTTACCGTTCTTCATTCAGTTGCGCCGCTCCGCTAGTATTCTGGTGTGAAATGAAAGAAGCGTCGGCTATGGCCTACCATGGGTGTTCCGCTCCTTCTTTCTATATCTTTATGCCTTTCCTTTCTTTCTTTCTCTTTTCCCCAGCAGCTAAGCAAACCAGGAGAGACTCGCTGGAGCTGCTTGCTGCACAAGCGCTTACGTTACTCATGGACTCTCCGTCTCCCCCCCACACCTCCTCCCGCACAACAAGCGAAGACGAAGCAGGGGAAGAAGGACCATTTTCTACCCCGCCGAGGGCGACCAGCCAAGCTCCTGTCGCCGAGGGGTTCTCGGAATCCAAACAGGAGCCTGAAGGGTTGCTGGTCAGACTCCTGAGTGAGGCACGCTATCGTCTTCGAAAGAAACGCCGTGACTGAAGAAAGCACTGGGGTATCATCCACTTATTGGTTGTCTATATATGTGTGTGGGGACACCGAAGTCAGAAGGACGGAGCGAACGATGAATAGCGCCTGAAGGCCTGAACTTCGTTAATAGCCAAGATGCCTAAGTACCTCCAGACACACCCAAAGATCACAGCTGTGTTCGTTGGATTCGTGCTTCGAAGGTGCTTGAGTCAGGATGGATAGCTAGGTCTTCCAGGCAGCCTTGAAAGAACAGTTGGGGGCAAGATGTATCAGAGTTCAAGAACGACAGTTCTTCCGATAGTGCGTTCTGGCGATGCCCGCAGAATCAGAGGGCGGGGAGGCCCAGGAGCCATCGATTGCCTCTGATGAAGGAGTGGGACGTTACTCTAGCTTGTTACGCGTGGTCTCGTCTTATTTTGCTCATGAACGTGAAGGGACAGGGGGTAAGAAGGAAGACGGAGGAGCTAAAGAGGAAGTGAGGGGGGACTGGAGAAGTGGTCCTAGTGTTCATCCTCCTCTATTGTATGAGTCCCTCGGAGACGTTCTTTCACTATAACGATGAAGCGCAGCTGTTTCTTCTCTCTGTTTGGTTCGTAGCGAAGGGAAGGAAGTTTTCTGCAGACAATGTTCCGGGACCATTAAGAGATGGGCATGCCCGTATCGAAGGCGGTAAGCGTTTGCTATGTGGCGACCCAAGTTGCTACTCCCCTCTGTTCTACTCAGTTGCTCAGGGCAAGCAGCAATTCCAGCAAGAAAGAGTTTTCTCGGCTTGAACTTGTTTGCGGAGTGGACTCTGTAGAGCTTTTGATGTACTTCGGTGTTTTTCTTCTTCGGCTACGTTACAGTTTCATCTGCTGTCTGTCTCTCGTCTCTTTGTCGAACTATTCCTACTCTTTTCTCTCTTCGTGAGGGTATAAGGAAGTAGTCGTGTTGCTAAGATATGTTCTCCTTTCCTCGGGTGAGCTTTCGGTTTCGTTTGCGCAGCGTTGTACGTACGTATGGTGTAGCTGACGTTGTCTTCGATCCCGGGCGTGACGATCAGGTTGTGGAATAGTATGGCGTGTGCGTAAACAGGGCATGTACACACCAAGTATATGAAGTGCCTGATGAGATGTTCATCGACTCTTCTAGCCTTTCAACCAAACTAGTGTCGAAGGAGTGGTCTGCGGGAAGAAGAAACAAACATGACCAGGAGAAATGACTCTATGACCTTCACGCAAGCCAACTCGACTTCAGATCGAGTGACGGTAACACGAGCGAGAGGGAAAGGGAGACCGACTAGGTTTCCTGTTCTTTGTTTCGTATACGGAGAAGAAAGGATAAGCTGTAAGACACACGCGGGTGTTGTGAGAGGATGGTAGGCCGACTGTGGACGTAAAGTATGTACACGACCTCTTACCTCAAGACGATGTATGGGATTGGAAAGCAAGTGTTAACTCTGTTTGACAGAACCCGAAGAGGGAACAAGCGTGGGAGTCAGAGTATGCTAGCAAGAGAGGATGGCGGTGATGCGGTTCTTTACTCGACCATATCGGACACGGATTATCATTTCCCATGAACCATCGAATCACGCTGCTCGGAGTATAGACAGCAGCATGCAGCCACACGGGCTCCGTGCTAATTGACTGTTCTCCCGTCTGCTGAGGGAGAGATACATTGGAATCCCTGTGTTTAATTTTCAAGTGCAGAGCAGGTATGTGTTCGCTTGGACACCTAGAGTACCATGGGAATGTACGTACGCTGCGTGCATTCATCAGAAAGACAGACTCTCTCCACGCTCTGTACCGTAGTCTTTCTCTCGGTCTTTCCGTCCCTACCTGTTGTTGCAGTACGCTGCGACGACTGCTGGAGATAGCCGGGTAGCCACCACTGTACCTACGCCCTTTATGTTTGTCCCTACTTGCCCCCGTCTTACAGACGCGGGTCTTTCTGGGGGTCCAAGAACAGCATTTCCGGTCTTCGCGTAGGCGTATAGAGCAGACGTGGACAAGACGCCGAGGAATGGCTGTTGCTGCGTGTTGACAGTTCATGGAGATTTCTTATACCGTGATGAAAGTTTCCGGTGTCGTGAAATGCGCACCAGGGTCGCTCTACGCCCTTTCTCCACATACCCTTCGCCATTCACATCGTCGTTGCTTCTGTTTGGAGTTGTTCCTTTTCTATTTCTTCTTTGGTAGATGATGACTACCAGAGTGAAGCAGAGATGTGGTCAGACCCCGCGTCAGTGCAGCTCTTCCGAGTTCGTGCTAGGCGTTACATCGACTCACTGATTCTAGGTGAGCTTCCTTTCGTTTGTCCCTCCACATTCAGGAAAGACGAGAAGAGACTAATAGGGCCAGCCTTTCCTCGGGGATGGCGTCCGGTTGTCTTTCTGTCTTGGACTGAATATGCCGGAACGGCGGACAGCGGGATGGCACATCTTATATCTTTTCCAATACTACGACTATCTGCGCTCCCTCAGCTAAACTATAAGAACCAGCCAGTGTTCCCATGTCCTCGGAGGTTCTTTGCTCTCCAGGCTCTTCACGTTGGATTACGGGCACCAATCAGCCTGCGTTGCCTCGCTACTTCTCTTCTCATTGCTTAAGACACGCAGCACGGTCGCAGTTTTCTTCCGGCATGAGAATTCCGCAGCGCCGAGACTAGCTCTTCTTCGTTCGCTTTCTTTTACCTTGCATAGTCTAAGGCTTGTAGTTCTGCTGGGATGGAAGTACTCCGTGGCGCTGTATATATATATATATATATGTATATACACACCTTCAATAGAGAAGTTTCCCGAGGCGGTGCAAGTTCCTTCAGCGTGACTTCTCGAACGCACCCAAGCAGTAGAGAGGTCTGCCGGGAGCCAGGGTATATATCATCTACCTGGGCTGATAACTATATAGGTGTGTATGTCTGCAAGCAACGAAGAACACCCATAAAGCAGGGAGGAGCAGTTTCTCTACCTTCCATGTTCTGACGCCAGCGCATCGGGTGGCTCATTCACTCTCTGTTGGTCTTGTAGCTCTGCCATACACACACACAGGTTTGGCAGGATGTGGCCACAGGACTTGCTTCCTTGCTACATGAATTAGATCACACAATCAGCGAACCTTCTTCCTTCGGATGTACTCCACCTTTTCACAGACAAGCGGCTGTAGTTATTCTCGCACGTAGTGCGCATTTTTGCCCCCCCCGGCGTCTTTCGAAAGGGCATATGTATGTGGTGATGTGGAAAAGGTTACTATAGTGTCTTCATCATAAGATATCCAATCTGCGACGCAAATGTCTTCACGTAGCTCTGTTTTCTCAGAGACCCTTTGACAAGTGCTGTAGCTACAACCAATGTAGCTTGAAAAAGATCTTCTTCCCCCGCCCGTTCATCGTTTGAATGGCCAGTTGACTGAGTGCGTCCTGTTGGCGTACTGCACACCGCTATACGTGTAGCGAGCTTTCTGCTACTTTCGTTTCCTTCTTCAGAGGGGTATATGTGAACCTGTTTCTTTTCTCTCGTTCTGTCAATGGAAACGTATGTCTGTGTCTGTCCGGTTGAAGCCGAGCCAGCCGGGAGGGCAGCCAGCCGCTCTTAGCTTATATAGTAGGGGAATGAGGCCCCACGAGTACTGGCTTCCTAGGAAGACATGGGGAATCTCCCTCCCGGTGCTTCTGTCCTTTGTTTGTGCCCGTTGGCTCAGACACCGCGGAGAGACAGGAGCAGTGGATTAAGTCTGGTATCCCTGTTGGCCAGGTTCAAAATACTCTTCGCCAGGCATTTGGCCGAGCGAGGTGGAAGGGGAACGCGACTGCATCTCTCTGTGTCTACAAAATCCTCATTTTGTTCCAGTTCTATCTTGTTCGGGGAGTCGTCGTTAGCAAAGCCACTTCTCGCTCTATGGATCCGGAACTCGTGCGGCG
Organism: Cystoisospora suis; assembly: GCF_002600585.1. Classification (NCBI taxonomy): domain Eukaryota; phylum Apicomplexa; class Conoidasida; order Eucoccidiorida; family Sarcocystidae; genus Cystoisospora; species Cystoisospora suis. The sequence continues at coordinate 26,659 of NW_027154435.1, forward strand.
TCTCCGTGCAGCTCAGACGTCCATTGAGACATCATGAATTCGGACGGGAATGCCGCCGGCCTTCGTTTCCTCAGCTCAAACGTTGTTCACACAGTTAGTCACAGAGGCGTCTGAACCGTTGAATGACCTAGTTCTGCGGAGGAACCTCCGCGAGGGGCATAAACAAGGATCTCATGATACACCACCAGCGCAAGGAAAAGAAGGACAGAGTGGGGACGCTATTCTTGCAAACCAGCTTCAAGAGGATAAAGCTGGTAACCTCTTGCCCCCCTGTTTTCTTTTTCCGGCACTGCCGTTCTCCGTTTTTTTACCTCCCTCTGTTTTCCGTCCCTCGAGTAGAGAACGTCGTCTGTATGATGTCATGGAAGACTTACAGCTGCGTTTCGACGTCTTCGACTACGACACACCTATTTTTCATCATCACCTTACACGAAGAGTGCGCATGCGACTGTGTAGGGAAGAGTCCACGTGCACATACATTTGGGGCGGGAAGAAAATATGGAAATGAGCGAGATCGGCGTGGTGTTTGCGTACACAGATACATCCAAATAAGTAGGTATTTCTATCAAAAGAGATGTATAGCATGCTAGCTGTCTACATGGACAAGATGACTGAGTCTAACTACACTTCCAGTCCTGTGGAGTCACGATACCGGGCACAACAGCAAAGAGAGGAGTGATTCAAACTAGGAGGAGAGGACGAGGGGGTATAGACTGCCACATGCTGTGATCGAGTCGGGCCGATGGGTGGAATGCGTGAGTCGTGTTTTCGCTTGTCTTCTTTCTCGTGGTCATACAGCGGGAGGAAGAGCCGGTGCCATCTAATACAATCCTATTTCTCTTATCGATGTTAACGGTCATGCCTTTTTGCCCATGGCGTTCTAACGACTTACAGACCCTGGGGAGCACGAAGGGGATGTCTGTTTTGATGTTGATTCCTCCTTTTTCATGTTATTGTTTTCAATTCTTCTCAAGGAGCTTAACTCGAACTCGTGGGTGCCTGCGTTTGCTAACTGGCTATCTAGCCAGCCTGCTAGTTTTACCGAAGGTATGTTTAAGAAGAGAAAAGAGAACTGAAATGCGTGACTTCTTTTTTGTTTTGCAATCTTCGACATGAAAACAGGTAGTGCTCTTCGGCAGACTAGTTTCTCCGGATACGTCATCGTCTATGTTTCTGTCGTGCCCTCCTTTGAAACCTGTGACCGCGGCGAGAAGTGTAGCGACACCGAATAGTCGTTTTCTGTGTCACTTCAGAGGTGGGTGTCTCCTTCTGTCTTTCTTCGTCTTCTCGGCTATTTCCTGTTGGAAATGAAGAACAAGAGGTGAACGCTTCTCCGTGAGGACGTTTCATAGCAACCGTAGTTCTTCCGATGTGGATAGTATATCTTCGTGGACGTTTTGAACACAGTGGAAAGGAATCAGATAGAAGAACAAGATAATAGAAGAAGAACAAGGGTTGCAGAAGGGGGTGTGGGACTGGAGGTTGATAGATGCATATCACTCTCTTTCTTTCTGCTGTATAGACGCGTGCATACGAAAACATACAGTATCTTTATCGGCTTTCCAGCAGGCATGCCTAGAAAGAGTGCAAGTTACACGCATCGCATGCTTACCGAAAATGGGGGGGATGTTTTCCTGTTTTTGTTCTAGCGGCTTCGCTTTCTTTGTCTCCGTCTTCGACCTTGTGCAACATTTACAATCTGAAGTATATGTGGAATACATCCAGTTGTTCATCTACATCATACTCGTTCCGTCGCGATACACGGTTTCTGCTGCATGGAAAGTGAAGTCAGATGCCAAGTCTTGCAGATCGTGAGCCTTTACCACGTACTCAAGCCTGTTCCTTGAACGGGAATCTCCACCCGTGTAAGTACAGTCGTGTAACTGCTTTTTCCTCAATCACAATGAAAGGCAGGTACACAGAGGACGCAAAGTTCTCCGCATTTTGATGGTGGTGGTCGATGATGTTGGTGACTACGGTGCTCAGTTCTTTTCCTTCCATATAGTTTTCTGTCTGCATTTCCTGAGTGCTGTCTCTCGGTCCTCCTCAACTGCCTTGACCATCTGGGGTCCATTGTGTGCATTCTGTCACAACGGGGCAAGGGTTATCAGTGAAGTTTTATGTGGAGAAAAGACAGACACCTTAGGTGTCTTCACCTCCCCTGAGTTTGCCCTATTGAGCGCCTCACTTTGCTAGGAGAGAGTGAAAGAGATCAGCAGACACAGCAAAGCACAACAGGAGAGAGAGGTAAACGAAGAAAAGAGAGGAGGCAAAAGAAGGATTTTTTACAAAGTCATCTACATAGCACGCCTCCGACATTTCTTTCTTCTTCTCTCTTCCTTCTTTGTCTCGGTCGTTGCCCCGGTGTGTTCAAAGAAATTGAGAGTATCTACTTCCCCTATATACATAGATATCTATATATACGTATATCTATAGTACTTAAGCAAGAGATACACTCAGGTCCCAGACGTCGTTTATACAAGGTTTCGGCGTATGTGTGTGGCCGTCTCAGACGGCGGAAAAGAATTTCTCGCCTTACATGGTCTTCTAGGATAGATTTCTCAAGAGGATGTGAAGACTCCCGGAGCGACTCTACACCAAGCGTCTGTCTGCCTCGTCCCCATGTACAGGAACAGAAGGTGTAGCGGTTGTTTTCCCACACGTGCGCGTTTATATCTCTTTTTTCTTTCGTTGACTGTTTGCTCATCTGTTGTTACCGGTCCTGTTTGAACTTCCATTACAGTGTTTGCGTGTCGTGATGAAGTGCGATCTTTTATTGGGATTGCTCTGTGTACGTGTGTACATGCAGCTGTCCCACGTGACAGTATCTTGGGGATACTGATGATGAGCCGGTCTCTTCTTCCTGACAAGGAGGTATCTTCCGGTGCAGGTAATAATAACAGCACTCAGAAAGGCCGACGAACAACGACTCTGACTCTAGTCTTCTTTGCCTGCTTTGTTTTCCCTTCTGTCCTGTGGCGGGGTGGAAGGGTTGTATTGGTGATTATATGTAGATACGCGTATCAATTGGGAAAGCTTTCTGACAAACCGCCAAGCCAAGCTTCTCCATTTTTCCTGCTTCTCTGCGTGGAGGTAGAGATACACCTCTTCTCTTAGATGTATGCCTAGTTTCTTTCTCTCTTTTCTCTCCAGTCATCTGCATTTGCAAAGACATCACCCCGTTCACCCACATGTCTATTTGTCTATCTATCTCCCTATCTGTCTATGTCGACGGATGTCCTATATGTAGCGTAAAATCAGTTCGACGGTTTTGTTTGTTGGCTAGTACGCAGGCAAACAACGGAAGCGTGTGCGTGCATCGTACCGATATCGTTCAGGTTCGCTGAAAAGAGAAATCATGCATGGCAGCTTTCCCAGGAGAAGGCAGTACCCATGCACAGGACGGTGTGTATCTACAGCTGGTTGCCTAGTACCTTCTGTCCTTGACGGGCCATTCCGCCGGCACCGAAGTTTGGAAGTACATGGGATCGAAGCTGAGGAAAAGAACAGAAGACAGACAGGCGGCACACCAAAAGTATTTAGGTTTTGTAGTTCGCTATAATGTGTTGCTTCCTTTCCTTGGTGACTCATTTCGATAGTGGATGTACGCAGTTCTACGCTCATTTGTATCTAGCTATATTCATATGTGTACTAAGACTTCTAAGCATCACAATGGATAGAAAAAAAAATCTGTCCCCCTGGCGTGCCCGGTGCTTATCTGCAGCGTCTTCGTACCGCTGCGCCTCTTCCTCCTTTGCCAATGTCGCCTACCCCTATGTGTAGGACTTTCTTATGACAACTGTATACAGCATCGATTGAAACTCGTGAGCGAATTTTTTGTTGTGCCTGTCGTCTTTCTCGTGCCGTTTCTTGGCCATTGCAACAACAGGTAGTCTGTGATCCTTCAGGATTCTCCTGTATAAAAACAAACAGCCAAAAAGGCCTGGGGGCACAGAAAAGACAGCGAGAGGGAAGGAAAAAAACAAACAAGCCGGTGTGAGAGCTACGATGATGGCACACTCAAGCGTTCGATCGGAAAACCTACGAAAGAAACGGTTGAGTCGTGTAAGGTTAATCAGGCCGAATGAAATTGGGCTGGAGTGAAAGAAAGCACGAAGACTAGTCATGTACCTATGCATGAATGTGTATGTATGTGTGTATGTAGGGAGTAGTGATGTACCTGTGTATGAATGTGTATGTATGCAGGTGCAGAAGAGACATCACCAAATGCGCTGCCCGAGGAGATGGCCGAGGGTGCACCCGACCCTGACGTTTCTCACGCCGTAAGCAACGAGCTCATTTTCGCTTACGCAGGACGAGGCTATAGACCTCTAGCGTCTGATACCGACCTCTTGCCGATCTTCAAACCGGCATTCTCCACACGGATGATTCCGCTAGGTGAGTCGTCGAGGAGGAGAGTGAAGGGAACTTCCTACATCCATCCTTCTACACAGAACTTGTACCTCTCTACTTTGTATTTGCACCTCACCCAGGAGTGAGAATCATTTTCTGTCCTAAGGCTAAGGGAGCTCTTCTTTCTTTTTCAGTCAAACATGAAACACCCATAAATGGTGTGGGTTGGTTATCAATCAAGAGCTTCATAAAGGTGAGACCAACACAAACAGTGAACAGACACGCGCACCTCCCCCGTACATGGGAGACTCCTCCCGTGTTGGAGAAAAATGCTGTCTGTCTCTTTGCGTTTTCTCGTTGCCCCCGTGTACCTCAATGTATATCCCGTTGTCCGCGAAAGCTCTCTTTCCTTCCTTGCGCATACCATAGACGTGCGAGGCGTCATCCTTCTCAAGCAGTGAGTGCTCTCATTCATTGTTCTAAGGACGCCAAAGCCGCTTTCTGTACACTATACAGGGGTATTGTTCATATCTCCCCTCAAAATCCTTCGCCCAAAAAGCGTAGCTGTGTCAGGCTAAATAGTCTCGCTCGCGTCGCTCCCCTCTCCCCGTGCTTTGTTTCATCGAGCCGTTGAGTACGTACTATTTTTCTTCTCTCTCGCTCTCAAACATCCCCGTCATGCTGCTCTAGAACACTTCAATAACCTCCTCTTATCTTAAGAGAGAGAGAAAGATATACATGCTCCAAGTGCGCTTTCTCGAATCCCTAACGTGCATTATTGTAAAGAACCTAGTGTAGTGTTTGTTCGGAGTTCATCTTTGACGCCACCTGGAGAAGACATCACATCCTACCGTAAACCAGTCTAGTAGGCAGGACGGAGAAGTAAGTATCTCTCTCTACATCTTTATATGCATCTGAGAATATGCAGATATATACCTAGAAAACACTTGTGTGTCAACGTGCCTCTCCTCGTCAGAAGAGGATACTCCCCCAGGAGCCGTACCTACGGAAGTTCTTTGTTCTCCTAGTATTGAGGGTATAAAAGAGAAAAGCTCCTCGATTGTGAGAGGGAGAGAGAGGGCATGACCGGTCTCTTTTTTGACTTCTCCCAGAAAGAGCGAAGAGAGGGAAACAGGCAGGTGGCGTGGGGCAGGGTCAGCTGTAAGACGCAGATCCATGTCTATAAAAAAAGAGAGAGGAGAGGAAAAAACTAATAGTTATGGCTAGTAGTGGTTTTCTCATTTGCGCCTCATGATATACAGACAGTGGGAACACTTCGAGTCTGCTGTCAATCAGCCAGTCCGCTCCGGCATTCCTTTTTTCATGCTCCACTTTCCTTTTCATCTTTGCTGTTCTTCACATCAGAATGTTGAGAACTAAGACGATGACGGGCAGGGCTTCAATTCTCTTCCTTCTTTCCCCACTCTGGTTCCCGGTGTCCTTCTTTCTGGTTTCCTTCTTCTCCTTTCTCTCGTCTCTCTCACAACCGCCTCAAAGTCCACCGTGGTACGTTTGGAATAGGTGAATACATTTTACGAAAAAACGGGACACTGGCGGCTTAGAAACATGAAGTTTCGGCTGTCGGTGGTGTTCCCTTGCCTCATCGTATTACGACAGCTATGCCTAAATAGATAGGTACATAGAGCTATATAGGTGTGGCGTGAGATGCTGAGAAACCTTGGAAAGCAGGCAAAGCCGACGCTTGTTTTGGTTCTCCTCCGTCATCTTTCCACCCGTCCCGCCCCAGGTCAACGCAGCCTTGGAGATGGAGATCAGTGGCGTGAAGAAATGAAAAAACTTCTTCTCAGTCTTCGAGGACTCTTATGGTGGCGCTTAAAGGTTCTCCGCGATTCGAACTGCAATAAAGTCGATGGATTAAAGACTTTGCTGGCACATCTCGCAGTCACGGATCTTGCATTATGTAGAGCTCGGTATGCTATGGATATGCTTCCCGAACTTCAGTCAGATACCGATTTCCGACAGCTGTGCATCTCAACAGAGAGAGGTGCTTTCTATGTTTGGTCAAGACTTGGTCTCTATGCAAAAGCGACAGCTTGGGCTAGGAGAGGATTAGCGACCATAGTTGCCAGGACGCTGTCAGATGGCAATTTTCAACCGCAGGGGCACGTCGGTCGTCCTGAAGTTACTGATAACTACACTGCTGGTAAGCTATATATATATGTATATATAAGTTGTTGTGTCTGTATATATTCTATGCTGCTCTGGTAGGCTGAAGAAGCTATAGATATGTACACATGGGTTTTGATGCACTCTGTATTATAGTTTTTGTAGGTAGGTAGAGAGAGAGATCGAGTTGCGTTTTCAAGGTGTTCCCGCAAGTCTCGCGGAACCAGCGTTGCCTTATTCCGCTCATGGGTCACGGGGTAATCTGTATGAGTACTCTCGGTATCCCTGTATCCGTGGAGCTCTCTTCATAGACATATCACGTACCATAGAAGTGTTGTCTCTATCTTTGTATCTATATAGCTCCCTCCATCTACACATCTTGTACAATGGAAGTACTGCTTGTGTTTTTGTATCGATATAGCTCTCTCTATCTACATAGCTTGTGGATATGAGCTCCATGTTTAGGAGCCCCTTGTCTACCACTCCCCTCCGATATTGGATGATATCCGATGTATCGATTTCTAGTGGAGCGGTGCTTGTTCGCATGGTACCTTTTCAGACTCTAACTCGAATGAAACATAAACAATACCTTAGAAATACATGCCGACCCGTTATGATTCCATCCGCTCCACGTGAAGACATTTCTCTATTTCGAGACGTTGACTCCAGATGTGCTACTACTACGCTTCAGCTTCTTCTTTTCGATGCAGGCCTCTTGTGCTCGTGCTTCGCTCGTGATCAATGAAGAGATGGTACGACAGAGACAGCGAGATAGAGATAGGAGGAGGGAATGACCGGGCAACAAGGTTATCGGATGGTGCTGACCATAGTTGAATGATTGGAGCTATCTATCTACCTGTCTATCTATTTGCCTATCTGTCTATGTATTGACCTCTCTGTCTCCCTGTCTATCCATCTATCTGTCTTGGGTCTATCGATCTATCTATCTGTCTACCATCTGTAGACAAGGTTTGTGTGAGTACCGCCTGAGTCAGGCTCGAGCAATCCACAAGCCCAGCTTTCAGAATGGCAGCCGGTCTCTTTCTCATCATTGACTTCTGTTGTTCTTCGTAGAATTGAAGGTTCGATTGAGACAAGATGGCCTTAGCCGCCAGCTGGCGGAATGGATGTTCCAGAATCCTGATCCATCAGCGGGTGTGTTACGAAAAACAACCAGACTGACCCTTTCTCTCCCTCTCTCTTTGTTCTCTCTATCTTTCTGTGTCGCTCTGCTTCTTTCCTTCCTTCTGTGTCGCTCAATTTTTTTGTCCTCTTGAAGCCAGGTAATCTTGTTGAGGATGTCAGAAGAAACCCCAGTAGAGATGGTTGTTGGTCAGACTTCCAGCAATCTGTATCTCCAGTCTCCGTGTTGTATTCGTTTCTTCTTACGTCTCGCTCTCTTTGAAAAGGTAGATAGGGCGGTAGGTGATCTGCCTTCACTGTCTACTTGTCGCGTTTATCATTATCCTCACAATGTTTGGCCGCGTTTCTGTTTAAAGGGGAAGAACCGTTTTCTCTGATGCAACCGTCTCTCTCTTCGTCTTTAGATCAGAAGAAGATCACCATACGCCGATCTCTACTCATTGTTTCTCATCAGGTGAATCTTCTTTCAGGTGCAGTGATAATAACAGTAGCTTGTTGCTGAAATGTCGACATGACTGCGAGTGAATCAATAGCACGTTCCTTTCGATGAAAAATCAAAAAAGCAGAGAGATGAGAAGAAGGCGAAGACAGGTCCCGATGCACTTCATACATGGAATTGCTCATGATATGATAGCCTCTAACGTGTAACCGAGTTGAAAGCTTAGCTGTTCTAGTTATCATTACTTCTTTTCGTAATTCACTTCATTCCCTCTATGTTTCCACCATATGTGAAGGGTGTGAGATGTTTGCCTTCGGAGAAGTGGAAAGACAGAGAGGTACCAATTGAAATTTCAGAAAGGACGAAGACAAGAAAAAGACGAAAAAAGGATACGACCTCAGTAGCTGCCGAAGAACCCGGGTGATGGTTGTAGTAGTAGTAGTACTAGTCGCTGTTTTCATTAGAAATGTCTCATTCACATCAAAAAGAGAATAGGTTCCGTTCTCGTATTCTTCCAGCCGGATGGACGATGCCATCAGAGAGAAACTTCTGATAGAAGATCATTCATTTTTCTTTTCTGAACATGGTGTATGTATGAAGGGAACTACGCTAAACGCGATGGAGTCATATTACAATTGGTACGACAAAAGTTCAGATGAAGATCTTCAAGGTTAGCCGGTGTCTCCGTCTCGTTTTGATGCGTGGCCGCCCAAGAGCATTCTGTGGATAAGAGAAAGAGGCGGCCAGTAATAAGATCCCCTGTCCTACCGGGAAAAGGACGTATCAGAATGACGAATACAAAGGCACTCGAGGAGCTCATTTTACTTGCTGTTGTCGTTTGCTTCTGTCTTTTGTCTTTTCCTTCCCGTTCTTCAACGAGCTACAGCCATCGACATTGTTCCGCATGCTCAACTTTTCCGTCATTTCTCTCGACAAGGGTTGATGTGTAAGTCAAAGCCCGATCTTCCTTTAACAAATGAAACATCTCTCCTGGCGTCCTTATCGAGAGTCTTTCTGTTTATTTGGCCTCGCGGTGTCCATACGCCAGCCGTCACCAGGGATTCCCTTCTTCCCTCGTGTCTATCGAAGTCGTAATAGAAAGAAGATAACCAAGGCTCGGCTGGGTGGACATGGCAGTTGCGACTTGATCTGCCGGATACGTTATCTATCTATCTATCTCTATCTATCTATCTATCTAATGCGTCCCCAATGTATTCAAGTGAGATAGCAATCGTGTTTGAAGGTGCTCCCCTCGTATTTATCCACCTGGGTCTACCTCTGTCCTCGGGACTGGATATGTATTTGTTGGAGAAGCAACAGTAACCTACATCGTGTCCTTCAGCTCGTCTTTCCTACTTTCATCCCTATCTTCAAATGTGTGCAGATATTGAGCTCTGATGTTTTGCCTCGAAGATATCAGATTTATAAGCTAAGAACTGCAATACGTGGACACCGCCGTGCCCGCCCATCCCTAGGCACACAGCGGGCAGAGGTAGAAACAAGACAAGGAGCTAAGCAGTGTCCCTAGTTGGAGTTCTTTTCAAAGGGACTGCTTCCCGTCTTCGCTTGTCCCGTGATAGCTTTCCTTTCCGTTCATCGCGTCGGTGATATCGTATAGAAAAAAGAATACTTCAATACAACTCATTTCACAGAAACCTTCTCCTCGCTTCCGCTACCGTGAACTAAAGTGGATTAAGGCGACCGATCCGTCAACATCTGTAGACACACATGGCGTCCCCTTTTGCCGTTAGTCTTTCTGCACGCCTCCAAAGCAGAAGTCCATCTAGGATTCTTCTCCATTTCGACGCCACAAGGGCATACCTCTCATCCGTCACTTTTCTTTCGAATTCTCCTCAGGGTCTCCGGTCCCCACGAGGACGCCAGGTGGTACCTTAACGTTTTCACCACCTGCACCACCGCAGCTGGGTCAACAGCTCCCGTCATTACATCCTAGTGAACGGTCTCCAGGCATGTCTTCCGCCGTGCCCTCCGCCTCGTCGACCCTTCCATCCCAGCCGCTTGATATCATTGTTATCGAAGATACATCGGATGAAGGTACGTACTGGATATGCATTATTTCCTTCTTTCTGCTGCCTCGGCGTGACTCCTCATTCTCTCCGAAGGAGCCGAACGATTGTCGTAGTTTCCCTCCGATTGTCTCAGTCTCTGATTGAGGGGTTGGCATCAGTTGTTTGTAAGCAGTCCTAGATACAGGCGGACGCCTCTTTATGCGTACAAAGTGTCTGACCGTATATAAGTGAGGCTACAGTAGGGAATTATGGGGATGTGGATGTTAGGTCTTCATTATATTATGCGGGTGTTCCCTTTTCCTCCTCGCCTACTGCGTGTTCAAATCGCTCTGGTACAAACATGATCTAGTGACGGACATTGCGCCTTCGGCCCGGAGAGGTGGGGAAGGAGAGCAGGACCTGCGCGTGGATTTTGCGAAGAAGCTGCTCGGGCCTCCGCCTGTTTTTGTCATGGTGAATGACGCCACGACGCAGGTCTTCTATTCGTGCTGCAACAGACTAAGAGCGCCTCTACAGGAGTATGAGAAGAAGAGGGAGTCTGGCCGCCGGTTCGGAGAGAGTAACGCAAACTTCGGTTTGGAAGGAAACGTTGAACGCCCTTGTACAGTCGCGACCTTCTATACTACGGCGCTCACGCGTCCTGCACAAAGTGAAGCGTACTTTGACGAACGGGACGTCGTGGCACGCTTGGGCCGAGCGTTTTTTTTTCTCATTGACGTCGGACTCGTCTGTACAGACAGCGTGATCGGCTAATCCCCTGACCAAAGGCTAGATCTAGAGCTTCTCCTCTCTTTGCGCCAGTGCACACAGAGGAAGCGAGCAACCCCGTGGCATTTTCTTCAAAAGAACACTTCTGCGTGTTCTTTTGATTCTGATAGTTTTGAGCATCGTGTGCTACTGTTTCTTCTGTGTACAGACGATATTTCTCCTGAGTGACGTGTGCGGGGGTTTCTTAACGGAAGTAAGCCATGAGGACGACGGACACCGACGATGCCTGTCAGGAGGTTCTGCGGTGACGCCATACAGTTCTTACATATTGCAGCTTGTCAGTGACGCAAACCTGTCATCTTAACAGAAGAGAACAGATGCGGGACCTTTGTCGGGATTGTTTGATCTTTTTCAACGCAAGCTGAAGAAGCCCAGCCGGTAGGCTGTGTGTGTCCCTCTTCCTTTTTTTCTCAGCACGAAGCGACCACTTTTACCCTTTTGGGGGTTGTCCAGACAATCCTGAGGATGTCGTGCTAACGTAGCCCTATAGAACTGATCTTCGAAGCAGTCTCCAGCGTGGACAGCAGAACAGTTCCCGAAGGGCTAAGCGACGATGGCCCTGTCAACAGAACCCTACAGGGTGAAGCTTCCTGCTTGTCACGCCCTTCCGCAAGTACAAAGTCTCTTGAGGGCGGAGCCAACCATCTTCGTTGTTACGAGCTCTGGGACAACCTCTAGCATTGCTGCATGGCTTGTCGCGACGCCGGCTGCAGGCGGGCAACGTCTGCAGTACCTTGTCAGCGAAAAGAGAGTTATTGACGCTGTACGAAAAAATCGCTTCAATCTTTTTTGACAAAGAAAGGAAGGCGGCCCAAAAAACCCTACGAACGGCCCCAGAAGCTTAAGCACGAGGTAGCACATCTCTTGGTTCCTCCTCACGCGTTCTGAAGCAAAACGCGTTTCTATCCTTTACAAAAGTTCTTCCGCCCCAACCTGAACACATTAGACACATCTGTTAGTTCCTCCTCACGCGTTGTGAAGGAAAACGCGTTTCTATCTCCTACAAATGTTTTCTCGCCCCAACCTGAACACATTAGACGCTTCGACTAATCTAGCACGGGTGTACAAGCACCTGACTTTCGGACAAGGGATAGATGAATAAAAGGACCGTGTAAGATCGCTGAAGACAGTGATATCAGGAGATGTGTCTCAGCAAACGACGTCACCCGAGTACAGACAGTGAGAGAGTGCTCCGGGCGGCGACAGCGTCTCTTACGCGGCAACATCTTTTACCGCACAAGAGATGCTGTCGCCGCTCGGAGCATTGCCTGGTTACCGCGCCGCTGCTGGTGGTTGCCGCACATATTTGGATTCCACGGGGACGAAAGGGATGCCACATCTACACACAGCGCTAGGAGCAGATATAGCGAAGCAAAACTGTGGTGCTTAGGGGTGTGCGTCGGGCTCCTCGGTCCGCCGCGTCCCACATCTTGGGCGACGCTGCTGCCAGTGGAGGCGGCGGGCGCGGCTAACGCGCTCACACTTCATACTAGCGCAGAAATCCCATATTTACTGTAGGACGCAGTCGCATCACCTGCAGGAAGTCCACCACGTACGCCAGGTCGTTAACGGCTTTTGAAACAGTAAACGGGAGTCGCAGCGCGGAGACAGCGTCTCCCTTATACCATGGCCTCGTAGAAGGCAAGATGAGACCATGTCGAGGTCACCAGGTTGCAGTACTTCATACCTGTGGACGCGATCACAGTTTCTCTTCTCCGACTCCTGCTTTTCGGTCAGATTGCGTCTTGCCG
>NW_027154435.1:39334-39615 GCF_002600585.1 Cystoisospora suis
GAAAACGGACTGGCCTGTGTGGACTCATTCACGGCACTGTTGTAAGCAAACACCCCCATCGCGAGATATGAAACCCACTCTTCCGGTGAATCATCCACGTATCCTCGAAGCATATCGGTGAGTGTGCGGATGGTTCTCTCGGTCTGCTGGCCCGTTTGCGGATGAGCGGCCGTCGAGAGTAACCTACGCATTCCCAGTTGTTCACAAAAAGAACGCCAGAATGCGCTAACAAATTTGGGGTCCCTCTCAGAAAGGACAGATGTAGGGAACCCGTGCAAGCA
>NW_027154436.1:0-126 GCF_002600585.1 Cystoisospora suis
GTGTATGGAGTAAGAGGGAGAGTCGTCATATCCCTGGAGTGTTGCATTGTATGTTAGATGATGTGTATGAAGACGTAAGATGTGTTTGAAACTAATACCGTTATCGATGAGAAAATGCCAAAGGAA